>NW_027514404.1:877500-1172645 GCF_048772815.1 Callospermophilus lateralis
GGGAGAACTCTCAGAGGCAAGGTTTCCCAAAGAGTGGCCAAAAGGTCACATTAAGCCAGGCCCATTGAGGTCTACAATTGAGGTCCATGTGTGTTTTGATTCTCAACAATGGCTGCCACGTCTTTCTGAATAAAGTCATGTGATATCCTGCCTGAGATTCCCAGTGCTTTTTGGAAAGCTATCCTGAGCCTAGATCTCAGTCTCCAAGGGCAACTCTCATGTGTGGTCTCCTAAAATCCCAACACAATTCATGTCAATACTTCTCTGATTTCATTTCAGTCTCTAAGGGGAATCACTCCAGAGTTGAAGTCCATGCGGACCCAGTCATCTCTTCCAACCACCACACAAATGACCACAATTAAACCAAAACACTCCCACATGGCCCTCATCTTCTTCAATATAAACTCTCATCATAACCTCTTGCTGGAGGTTTCCATGAGGGGCGCAGCCTAAGGAAGTGTCCAAAATAAGCTCACTTGCCCCTTATTTGCCTAAACTCAGTGTGGCCTGGAAACCCTTCCTGTGAACCAGATGTGATCAAATAGGCCTGCCATTAATACTGCTCTACTTCTCCAATTTGAGGCCTACTCTCTGTGGGGCATAGATTCTTTATGTGAATTGGGGTCATGAGAAAATCAAGCACCTATGGGCTACCCTCTGCAGGGCTTTGAAGAACCCATTTCAGTGAGTTGAGGAATTGGACAAAATGTTCTTTAGATATAGGGTTTTTGTTAAAGAGTGAAAGTAAATGTCAGCATATTTGAAGAGTCAGTCACAGTGATGAACTGGGGAAAATGTGTAGGAAATCAGATATCAATAGAGACATTAGGAAATCAGGCAAAGTACAAAGTGAGTGATAGGATAAGACATTTTTAACAGGGTTCAGATTCAATATTTAATCTTAGGAAAAAACAAATATGTAGTCACCAATAGGAATGATATTTGAGATCATTAGTTAATCAGGACATGGATGTTGTTAGTAATACATGCTCACTTTCAATATAGGCTTTGGTACAATCATAAGTGTGTCCGTTGCATTTTGTGTCAGGAATATTACTGTGATAAAATGTGTATGTATATCAGGTGACTAGAGTATTTCTTCCACCAATTCTTAAAGCAATATTTTAAAGACTTATAAATTAGTATTGGGGATACAAATAGGTATACCATCGGTCTATGAATATAGAGATGATGCCTTAATAGACCATACTGTGAATAAATAATATAACTGGTTCAAACTTTAAATAATGGATTGAATTGATATCTGAAAATATATAGGAAATTTTATATTGATATACATAAATTCATTCTAACCAGTTATACATCTAATGGTAATATTAGCATTACGGTTTATCATGAAGAGTGTCTGAGTTTTGCTTCAAAAATGATTATGGAAATCAAAAATAATGTGTTTGGAAAGAATCTTATGAAAAGAACAGTCAAGAAACATGGAGGAATACATGTGTTCTGAAGTAGGAAGTGATTGAAAGTGAATCAAATGCCTATAAATTTGTGAAATTGTGGATGAAAGGATATATCCTATAATGTCCATAAACTGCAGAAATAGTAATGTATCAGTGTGGAATAAAAATGAACTTCAAAATACACATCATGGTCCCATAGGTGTCTACTTGCATTGATGTGAAACTGGGTCAGTCACTGTGGAAATATTACGATTTGTATGCACCATTCACTGAATTTAGTTTTCAGTACTAGGAAATAAATATGTATTTAAGGTGGATGAATATTTCTAAGAATTATTTTGTAAAAATTTGATTATAAATCCACATACACACACATGAGTGAATTTAGAAAGTGTATAATAAGACACATATATTTCATATTTTGGAAAATCTAAAGAGTAGATATCTATATCTATATAGATAGATAGATAGATAGATAGATAGATAGATAATTAGATACTCACATACACACACATTAAAATGTAGCAATATATATGCCATTCGAAAATCATAATAAAATAGATATCATCCACGTATCCAAAAATATTCATTTTACTGAACATTTATTTATGCATAATACTGTTCATCTAGGAAATTCACCCATAGGTAGAATTTCCAGTTCCATCAGTATTTAGAGGGAGCGATCTCTTCTCACAATTTGTATCTTCCAAAATAAGCAAGCTCACAAGAATGTACATGTGATACCAGGTAGAATTCTAAAGATGCATTAAAAAATACATGTGATGAATAGGCTACAGAGAAAGTGAGACAGAAATTTACATATGTGTTAATTTTAAAAACTCATGGAGAAGTATTACAATGAAAAGTTGACTAGATTTATAACACATACCATTGATAAAGCCGAAGGCAAGTCCAAGTATACACCATGACTCCTATGAAAGGCCTGTATTTCTATTCTGTTAAGTTTCTTTTTCTCCATCATATTTTGATTAGTAGTCAGAGTCTAGTAGGGTATGGGGTAGGGTCAGGGATTCAGTATTTCAAATGGAAAATATGAAAATGAATCTAATGTGTATGCAAATATGTGCTACACAAAAATCTTTCCACTCTCATCCAGAACAATGCTTTGACATTACCTTCGCCCCAAATAAGACACAATTAGTGGAGAAAAGTTAGAAAATCTGTGAATACATATGTGGAAAGGAAAATGCTCAGGAGTTCACAAACTTGTAGGAGGTAGAACGGGTTACAAAAAGAGAGAGGGTAAACACTCCACAAACATGGAGCTCTGCTAGCCTTTTTGAGAAACTGCCTCTGAGGTTGGGCAGTTAAAATATATGTTGTTGTCTGGAGCTTTAGCTTCCTTTGTAGTGAGACCATCAATTCTGGGTCTCCATCTATGTGACCTGGATGACATGGTTTTTTATTTTCTAGTGAACATGAGGCAGCAGTGCTGAATTCTCTCTTTGTAGGTAAACTTTGGCCACTGGGGTCTAAGTATCTAACTGTGTTGTCTGAAAAGCCATTTGGTCATTATCCACTTTCGTGGTGTTTTTTACTGCTGCACTGTGAGTTTGGTATTGGCTTCACAAAATACAAGGAGTTCTACTGGGACACAGTGCTGGAGGATGTACTCTCATGTGTGGTGGGTTACTAAAATGCACCAGTGGGGCTTCAATCCCACATAGCTTTTCAACTTGACAATAGCAACCTGATTCTGGACATTGGCAGGAATCCTCTCCATATAATAAGATGCCTTTACATACAGTCTGCTGGCTGTACCATGTCAGTCACAAGTGATTTCTAAGCCAATGGCAGATCCACGTGGCCCCACCAGAAATGTTTTTTTCACACACCTACACTCCACTGCTCTAGGCCCACTTGTCTGCAGGCTCCAACTTTCTGGCATCTATGTTCTACACTTTTTCCATGAAACCCAGTCAATCAAGGCACTGTCTGGTACAATCATGATCAGCAACAGGACATCCAGAGGTTCTCCAGTGCAACCTGGTCATGGTAATTTCAAAAAATTCATGGTATTTATCTAGATATTTTTCAATAATGAAGTTGGAGGCACTGTGGGATTCAATTTATACAGGAACCATTAAAAGGTGAGGAATCTCATTTCAATGAAAGGTCTGGAGAACTCTCTCAGGCAAGGCTTCCCAAAGAGTGGGCAAAAGGTCACATGAAGCCAGGTCCATTGAGGTCTACAACGTGAATTCCATGTGTGTTTTGACTCTCAACTATGGCTGACAATCTTTCAAAATAAAATCTTGTGATATCCTGGCTGAGATTCCCAGTGCTCTGTGGAAAGTCACCCTGGGCCTAGATCTCAGTTTCCAATGGCGAATCTCATGCGTGGCCTCCAAAAATCTCAACACATTTCATGGCAATACTTCTCTGAGCTCAGTTCCACAACTCAGTCTCTAAGGGGAATCACAACAGAGTTCAAGCCCAGGTGGACCCAGGCATCTCTTCCAATTGCCACACAAATGACGACAATTAAAACCAAAACACTCCCACAGGGCCCTCTTCTTCTTTTATATAGACACTAATCATAACCTCTAGCTGGAGGTTTCCATGAGGGGCACAGCCCAAGACAGTGTCAAAAATAATCTCACTTGCCCCTCATTTGCCTAAAGTCAGGGTGGCCTGGACAACATTCCTGTGAAACAGAAGTGATCATATAGGACTGCTGTTAATACTGCTCCACTTCTCAAATTTGAGGCCTACTGACTGTGGGGTATAGATTCTTTGTGTGAATTGGAGTCATGAGAAAACGCAAGCACCTATTGTCCAGCCTCTGCAGGGCTTTAAAGAACTCATTTGACACAAATGATCCCTATTCTCACTTGATGGAGGTCATTAATATTACAGAGGAAGGCGAGAGGCTTCATGTACAATGACTGATCTTTTTTTCCATTTTGGTTTTGGATGCCCACATGGGATCTTTCTCTAGATACATCAGGTGCTGAAAATCTAAACCACAGGCTCACACAGGGCCAAGAGGCTGATTCAGACAAATCCCTTTCCAAAGTAATGAAGTAAAAAGCCACAGGTGATTCCCATTCATTTCCATTTGAAAACTCTTTTCTTCAGGCTTCACTACGTTTTGGCCTGAGGCAAAGACCTTTCTGACATTCAGAGAAACAGAACAATAGGTAATCAAAAGCCCCCAAGCAGGGTTTCTCCTAGGAGACTTTCCTGGTTACTCTGATATGTGAGTTTTCTGAGATGCTCGCCATTCCCTTCAGCTATCCAGTACATGGCTATGTCACAGAGCTTGGAGGTGGTACGTATCTTGTACAAAAATACATGATACTAATCTTTAGAGTGGCCAGAATTCAGGAAAAAAATGAGAACATAGGTAGATAGCAGGTGTTGCCCATGGATAAGGCAAGCCTCAGTCCATTCATTAATTGGGAAGGATGCATACTGGGAAGTTTTCTACTAGACAGGACACACCCAATGAGCTATTTTCTTTTCTAATATCTACAAAGAAAAACACAGTGGGATACACAGACACAGAAACAGTCTCCTTGTCAAATGACTTACTAGAAACAGTCCACTCCATACCAAACAAACCTCCTTTTTTACCTATTCTCAGATCATGAGAAAAAACCACAAACACAAACCAACACGAACAAATGCACCTCCTTCTTCCAAGTAGGTCTGTGACTATCTGGAGTGTCCTCTGACTGGTAGGACATACGATGTAACCCAGAAATGGCCTTTCTGTCTCAGATCTGGTCTCCTTCGTCAAATCTGTGAATTTGTAAGGAGGCAGTGGTGAGCCAATTCCTATGCTCTCAGGAAAGACCCCTCTTCAGAGCTTTCTTGGTATTTGGCAACCCTTACATCAGTAGGTACCAAGAAAGACTGACTCTGTCCTTGGTAAATCCAAAGAAATGAGCCCACTGTGACTGCGACTGGGACTGGCTCAGGGTGCCTGGCTTCCTGGATCACAAAATTCAGAGACCTCCATCACCAAGGAAGTGAGGTGAGGTCACTACCTTCAGAAAATGAATGAGGTCACTGTCTTGGCCACCACTTTGTCCTAACAGTTTCTTCCTATTGTCTCCTGACATGGAGGCTGCCCTACTTCCTGTGATACTTTCACATGTTAGAATGGTATAGAAACCATAGTCACCTGGGAACAGCTCTCCACACAGGCCTGGTTTGGTCCATCTTCCCTACATTAAGAATAGAGAGGCTGACTCAGACACATCCTTTCATCCTGACCATGCTGTTTGCCAAGGAATATGACTTTTGTTCTCTCAGGTCCTTCATAGCTGCCTGCATATTCTCCAGGGATAATTTCTGCTTGGATTTTGAGGTACTCAGCAGGTGGAAGATCTCCTAACTTCCTGTATTGTAATACCAACTTTGTCCCTGCTCTTCTGTAAAGTGAGATTGAGGGAATATTGTATGGTCAGGGTTAATAGCATGTTCGATTTGGGTTGGAAATCATTCTGCTGGATGAATAATTGTATTGGGAACCAGCGATATTTATAAGAATATAGAGGAAAAACATAAGTATGAAAACAGAAATCTAGGTAATATTTGAAGCCCAGAAGGATTTGGACCCTTGATTGGGATCCTTAGCTTGAGTTATGTTTTGCACCGAGGTCTCAGTTAAATTGATATACAATGGCATAAGACCCTGTACCTCAGATGATTAAATGTAGAAGAGAACATCCAGTCAAAAAGGGATTGTGTGTAGGATTAGGAAGATAGTCAGTAGGTTTAGGAGGAAGAGTGAGTCTAGGATTTGGACCAAATGTTCTTTAGCAATAGGGTTTTGGTTAGAGAGTGAATATAAATGACACCATATGTGAAGAGTCAGGCACAATGATGAACTGGGGAAAATATGTAGGAAAGCAGACATCAATAGAGACATTAGGAAATCTGGCAAAGTATAACATGATAGGATTAGAGATTTTCAACAGGGTTGAGGTTGAATACATAATCTTAAGAAGAAACAAATTTGTAGTCACCAATAAGATTGACATTTGAGAGCATTAGGCAACCTGGACATGGATATATTTAGTAATCCATGTTCACATTACATTGAGGCTTTGGTACAATCATAAGGGTGACCTTCGCAATTTGTGTCCAAAATATTACTGTGATAATATGTATATGAAGATCAGGTGACATGAGTATTTCTTCCAGCATTTCTGGGGGAAATATTTTGAAAAGATATAAATTAGTACTGGGGATACTAATAGGCTTACCCTGTGTTCATGAATATAGAGATGATGCATTAATAGACCATAATGTGAAAAAATTATATGACTGGTTCCAAATTTAAATAATGGATTGTATTGATATCTGAAAAAATAGAAGAAATCATTTATTGATATACATACATTCATTCCAACCACTTACATATCTAATGGTTATCTTAGGGTTACCGTTTATCATGAATAGTGAATGAGCTTTGCTTCAAAAATGATTATGGAATCGAAAATAATGTGTTTAGAAAGAAGTCTAGTGAAAAGACGAGTCAAGAAACATGGAGAAATATAAGTGTTCTGAAGGAGGAAATGATTGAAAGTGAACCAAATGTTTATAAATTTGTGAATTTGTGAATGAAAGGATATATTTTATGATGTCTATAAACTGAAGAAATAATAACGTACCAGGTTTGAATAAAATGAACTTTAATAAACACATCACATCCAATAGGAATCTACTTGCATTGATGTTAAACTTGGTCAGTTACTGTAGAAATATTACGATTTGTAAGCACCCTTCCCTGAAGTTAGTTTTCAGTACTAGGAAACAAATATGTATTTCAGTGGATGTATATTTCTGAGAATAAACTTGTTAAAAGTTGATTATAAATCCACATATATGAATATGAATGAATTCAGGCGGTGTATAAGAAGACACATATATTTCATATTTTGGTAAATCTGGAGAATATATATATATATATAATATATATAATATATATATATATATATATATATATATATATATATATATATAATGTATATATAGACACACAAACACACACATTATAATGTAGCAATATATATGCCAATTGAAATTCATCATGAAAAATAACTCATCCGCATATCCCAAAATATTCATTTTACTGAACATGAATATGTGTATAGTGTTGTTCATCTAGGAAGCTCACCCATGGGTTGAATTTTCAGTTAAAACAGCGTTTAGGAGGAGTGATCTCTTCTCACAATTTGTATCTGCCAAGTCAGCCACCTCACATGAATGTACATGTGAAACCAGGTAGGATTCTATTTGTGCATATAAAAATACATTTGCTTAATAGGCTACAGAGAAAGGGAGACAGGAATTCACATATTTCTTAACTTTAAAAACACATGGAGAATTATTTCAACAAATAATTGACTAGATTTATAACTCCTACCTTATATCATGCAAAAGGTAAGTCCAACTATACACCATGCTTCCGCTGAAATGCTTGTATTTCTATTCTGTTTGGGTTATTTTTCTCCATTATATTAGGATTAGTAGTCAGAGTTTAGTAGGGTATGGGTTAGTGTCAGGGATTCAGTATTTCTAACAGAAAATTGTAAAATGAATCCAATGTTTATGCAAATATGTGCTAAACAAAATCTTCTCTCTCTCATCCAGAACAATGACTTGACATTCCCTTCGCCCCAAGTAAGTCAGAATTAGAGGAGAAGAGTTAGAAAATCTGTGAATATATATTTAGAATGGAAAATGCTCAGGAGTTCACAACCTTGGAGTTGATAGAGCAGTTTCCAAAAGTAAATGACATGGTAAACACTCCACAAACATGGAGATCTGCTGGCCTAAACACTTCTTGAGAAATTGCCTCTGAGCTTGGGCACTTGAAATATATGTTGTTTTCAGGAGCTTTAACTTCCGATGTAGTGAGACCATCAAAGCTAGGTCTGCATCTATGTGACCAGGAGGACATGGTTTCTTATTTTCCAATGAACATGAGGCAGCAGTGCTAAATTCTCTCTTTGTAGCTAAATTGTGGCCACTGGGGCTAAGTGTCTCCCCATGTGGACTGTGAAGCCATTTGGTCATCCTCGACTTTTCGTTTTGTTTCTTGCTGCTGCACTGGGAGTTTGGTATTTGCTTCACGAAATACAAGGAGTTCAAGTGGGACACAGTGCTGGAGGGAGTTCTGTCACGTGTGGTGGGTCAGTGTCTGCATGAGAATGCACCAACTAGGCTTCTATCCCACATAGCTTGCCCCTTGACCATAGCAACCTTATTCTAAACATTGCCGTGAAAAATCTCCATATAACAAGATGCCTTTATATAGAAGGGTCTGCTGGCTGCACCGTGTCTGTCTCAAGGCATTTGAAAGTCAATGGCAGATCCACATGGCCCCACCAGAGATGTTTTATCACACACCTGCACACCACTGCTATAGGCCCACTACTCAGCAGGCTCCAACTTACTGGCATCTCTGTTCTACACGATTTTCATGATACCTAGTCAATCAAGGCACTGTCTGGTATACTCATGATCAGCAACAGGACATCCAATGGTTCTCCAGTGCCACCTGGTCATGAGAATTTCTAAAATTCTATGGTATTTATCTAACTATTTTTCACAGATGAAGTTGTTGGTACTGTGGGTATCAATTCATTCAGGATCCATTAAATGTTGAGGAAGCTCATTTTAATGAAGGATCTGGAGATCTCTCACAGGCAAGGCTTCCCAAAGAGTGGCCAAATTGTCACATGAAGCCAGGCCCATTGAGGTCTACAATGTGAGGTCATGTGTGTTTTGACTCTCAACGATGGCTGCCAAGTCTTTCAGAATAAAACCTGTGATATCCTAGCTGAGATTCCCAGTGCTCTCTGGAAAGCGTCCCTGGGCCTAGACCTCAGTTTCCAAGGGCGACTCTCATGTGTGGCCTCCTGAAATCCCAACAACATTCATGGCAATACTTCTCTGAAGTTAGTTCCAAATCTCATTCTCTAAGGGGAATCACATCAGAGTTCAAGCCCAGGTGGACCCAGTCATCTCTTCCAACTACCACACAAATGACCACAATTAAAACCAAAACACTCCCACATGGTTCTCATCTTCTTCCATATAGACACACATCATAACCTGTGGATGGAGTTTTCCATGAGGGGCACAGCCAAACCAGTGCCCAAAATAAGCTCCCTTGCCCCTCATTTGCCTAACGTCAGGGTGGATTGGACATGCTTCCTGTGAACCAGGAGTGATCAAATAGGCCTGCCGTAAATGCTCCACTTCTCCACTTTGAGGCCTTCTTACTGTGGGGATTATATTCTTCTTTTTCTAAATTTTTTTGGAAATTTAATTGGAAAGTTAAAAAAAATTGTTTTGCAGAATGTTAAATTACTAATGGCAAAGCCTTCAACTTGTTTGTGAAGGAAACCTTGATGCCTTGCCAATCTGGTAACATGGAGACACTCAAAATTTTCTTTTACATACTACATGGATGAATGGCTAAAGCTCATAGTTTTTTAAAACTGAAAGGCAGATACCAGCAAGTAAGATAACAAATAAAAGACAATTTTATTAAAAAATAAAGTTGTTAAATGACTCAAATATTGGAAATTCAATTCTTTTTATTTTTGGTTGTTCAAAACATTATAAAACTCATGATATATCATCTTTCATACATTTGACTCAATTGGGTTATGAACTCCCATTTTTACCCCAAATACAAATCGCAGAATCACATCAGTTACACACTCACGTTTTTACATAATAGCATACTAGTAATTGTTGTATTCTGCTACCTTTCCTATCCCCTACTATTCCCCCTCCCCTCCCATCTTCCCTCTCTACCTCATCTGCTGTTGTTTAATTCTCTCCCTTGTTTTCCCCTCTTTAGCCTCACAACCTCTTATATGTAATTTTGTGTAACATTGAGTAGTCTCCTACCATTTCTATATGCTTTTCCTTCTCTCTCCCTTTCTCTCCCCCCACTCATCTCTGTTTAGTTTTAATATTTTTCTCATGTTCTTCCTCCCTGTTCTGTTCTTATTTGCTCTCTCAATATAAAAGGAAACATTTGGCATTTGTTTTTTAAGGATTGGATAGATTCGCTTAGCATAATCTATTCTAATGCCATTCATTTCCCTGCAAATTCTATGATTTTGTCATTTTTCAGTGCTGTGTAATACTCCATTGTGTATAGATGCCACATTTTTATTATCCATTCGTCTATTGAAGGGCATCTAGGTAGGTTCCAAAGTCTAGCTATTGTGAATTGTGCCGCTATGATCATCGATGTGGCAGTATCCTTATACTGCTCTCTATTAACATCCTCAGGGAAGAGTCTGAGAAGGGCGATATCTCGGTCAAATGGTGGTTCCATTCCCAGCTTTCCCAGGAATCTCCATACTGCTTTCCATATTGTACTCACCAATTTGCAGTCCCACAAGCAGTGTACAACTGTACCCTTTACCCCACATCTTCACCAACACTTATTGTTGTTCGACGTCATAATGGCTGCCAATCTTACTGGAGTGAGATGGTATGTTAGGGTGGTTTTGATTGCATTTCTCTGACTGCTAGAGATGGTGAGCATTTTTTCATGTACTTGTTGATTGATTGTATGTCCTCCTCTGTGAAGTGTCTGTTAAGATCCTTGGCCCATTTGTTGATTGGGTTATTTGTTATCTCATTGTTTAATTTTTTTGAGTTCTTTGTGTATTCTAGATATTAGGGCTCTATCTGAAGTGTAAGGGGTAAAAATTTGTTCCCAGGATGTAGGCTCTCTATTTACCTCTCTTATTTTTTCTCTTGCTGAGAAAGATCTCTTTAGATTAAGTAAGTCCCATTTGTTTATTCTTTTTATTAACTCTTGGGCTATGGGTTTCCTATTAAGGAATTTGGAGCCCAACCCCACAGTATGTACATCGTAGCCAACTTTTTCTTCTATCAGATGCAGTGTCTCTGATTTTATATCTGGCTCCTTGATCCATTTTGAGTTAACTTTTGTGCATTGTGAGAGAAAGGGATTCCGTTTCATTTTGTTGCATATGAATTTCCAGTTGTCCCTGCACCATTTGTTGAATATGCTATCCTTCTTCCATTGCATGCTTTTAGGCCCTTTTTCAAATATAAGAAAGTTGTAATTTTGTGGATTTGTCTCTGTGTCCTCTATTCTGTACCATTGGTCCATCTGCCTGTTTTGATACCAGTACCACACTGTTTTTGTTACTATTGCTTTGTAGTACAGTTTGAACTCTGGATTCACACTTCCTGCTTAGAATTGCTTTCGCTATTCTGGGTCTTTTGTTTTTCCATATGAAATTCATGATTACTTTATCTATTTCTACAAGAAATGCCATTGGGTTTTTGATTGGCATCGCATTAAACCTGTAGAGAACTTTGGGTAATATCGCCATTTTGATGATGTTATTTCTGCCTATCCATGTACAGGGCATACTTTTCCATCCTCTAACATCTTCTTCTATCTCTCTCTTTAGGGTTCTGTAGATTTCATTGCATAAATCTTTCACCTCTTTGGTTAGGTTGATTCCCAAGTTTTTTATTTTCTTTGAGTATACTGTAAAAGGAGTGTTTTTCCTCATTTAAATTTCAGAAGTTTTGTTGCTGATATACAGGAATGCCTTAGATTTATGCGTGTTGATTTTATATCCTGCCACTTTGCTGAATTCATTTACTAACTCTAGCAGTTTCTTTGTAGACCCTTTTGGGTCTGTTAAATATATTATCATGTCATCCAAAAATAGCGATAATTTAAGTTCTTCTTTTCCTATTTTTAAGTCTTTAATTTCTTTTGTCTGTCTAATTGCTCTGGCTAGTATTTCAAGAACTAAATCGAATAGAAGTGGTGATAGATGGCATCCCTGTCTTGTTCCAGATTTTAAAGGGAATGCCTTCAGTTTTTCTCCATTTACGATGATGCTAGCCTGAGGTTTAGCATATATAGCTTTTACAATGTTGAGGTAAGTTCCTGTTATTCCTAGTTTTTATAGAGTTTTAAACATAAAGGGATGCTGTACTTTGTAGAATGCTTTTTCTGCATCTATCGAGATGATCATATGGTTCTTCTCTTTAAGTCATTGATGTGGTGAATAGTATTTATTGATTTCCGTATATTGAACCAGCCTTGCATCCCTGGGATGAATCCCTCTTGATCATGATGCACAATTTTTTTATGTGCTTTTATATTTGATTTGCCAGGATTTTATTGAGAATTTTTGCATCCAAGTTTATTAGAGATATTGGTCTGTAGTTTTCTTTCTTTGAAGTGTCTTTGTCTGGTTTTGGGATCAGGGTGATGTTGGCCTCATAGAATGAATTTGGAAGAACTCCTTCTTTTTCTATTTTTTGAAATAGCTTGAAAAGTATTGGTATTAATTCATCTTTGAACGTTTTGTAGAACTCTGCTGTATAACCATCTGGTCCAGGGTTTTTTTTGGTAGGTAGTCTTTTGAAGGTTTCTTCTATTTCTTCCTTTGTTATTGGTCTATTTAAATTTTGTGTGTCTTCCGGACTCAATCTGGGCAGATCATATGACATAAGAAATTTATCGATATCTTCATTATCTTCTGTTTTATTGGAATATAGGGTTTCAAAATACTTTCAAATTATCTTCTGTATTTCTGTAGTGTCTGTTGTGATATTGCCTTTTTTATCCCATATGTTAGTAATTTGAGTTCTCTCTCTGCTTCTCTTCATTAGCATGGCTAAGGGCCTGTCGATTTAATTTATTTTCAAAGAACCAACTTTTATTTGTTCAATTTTTTTGTTTCAAATTTGTTGATTTCTCCTCTAATTTTAATTATTTCTTGTCTTCTACTACATTTGTTGTTTTGCTATTTTTTTTTTCTAGGTTTTTGAGATGTAGTGTGAGATCATTTATTTGTTGTTTTTTTCTTTTTTTGAGGAAAGAATTCCAAGAAATGAATTTCCCTCTTAAAACTGCTTTCATTGTTTCCCACAGAATCCGGTATGTTGTGTCTGTATTGTCATTTGTATCTAAGAGATTTTTTATCTCTTCCTTTATGTCTTCTGTAACCCATTGATTATTCAGTAACATATTGTTCATTTTCCATGTGATGTAGAATTTTTCCTTCCTTCTTCAATCATTAATTTCAAGTTTCATTCCATTATGATCAGATATGGTGCATGGTATTATCTCCATACTTTTATATTTACTAAGAGTTTCCATATGGCATAATATATGGTCTATATTTGAGTAGGACCAATGTGCTGCTGAGAAGAACATGTATCCACTTTATGATGTTTGATATATTCTATATATGTTGGTTAAGTCTAGGTTATTGATTGTGCTATTGAGTTCTATAGTTTCTTAATTCAGATTTTCTCTAGAGGATCTGTCCAATGGCGAGGGTTGTGTGCTGAAGTCACCCGTAATTATTGTGCTATAGCCTATATGACTCTTGAACTTGAGGAGAGTTTGTTTTATGACTTGGCACCACCATTGTTTGGTGCATACAAATTGATAACTGTTATGTCTTGTTGGTGAATGTTGCCTCTTAACAGTATATAGTGTCCTTCTTTATCACTTTTGATTAACTTAGGTTTTAAGTTGATTTTATTCGATATGAGTATGGCCACTCCTTCTTGCTTCTGAGGGCCAACAATGGCTGTGAAGTCTTTCAGAATAAAATCATGTGATTTCCTGGCTGAGATTCCCATTGCTCTGTGGAAAGCCACCTTGGGCCTAGATCTCAGTTTGAAAGGGTGACAATCATGCGTGGCCTCCTAAAAACCAACACAATTCATATCAATACTTCTATGAGGTACGTTCCAGAACTCAGGCTCTAAGGGGAATCACACCAGAGTTCAAGCCCAGGTGGACCAAGTCATGTCTTCCAACCCCCACACAAATGACCACAATTAAAACAAAAAAACTACCACATGGCCCTCATCTTCGTCCATAAAGACCCTCATCAAAAGTTCTGGATGGAAGTTTCCATGAGGGTTGCAACTAAAGACAGTTTTCAGAATAAGCTCCCTTGCCTCTAATTTCCCTAAAGTCAGGGTGGCCTGGACACCCTTCCTGTGAACCAGGAGTGATCAAAAAGGCCTGCCATTAATTCCGCTTTGTTTCTATAATTTGAGGCTTACTGAATGTCAGGTATAGATTTTTTATGTGATTTGGAGTCATGAGAAAACCCAAGCACATCTGCAGAGCATTCAAGAATTCATTTGACAAAGAGGATCCCTATTCTCACTTGAAGGGGGTCAGGAACCTAACAGAGAAAGGCAAGAATCTTCATCCACAATGACTGCTCTTTTTGCCATTTTGGTTTTGAATGCACACATGGGATCTTATTTAGATCCATCAGGTGCTGAGAATCGAAGCCACAGCCTCACACAGGGCCAAGAGGCAGATTCAGACAAATCCCTTTCCAAAGCAATTAAGCAAAGAGCCACAGGTGATGCCCATTTATTTCCATTTGAAATTTTTTTCTTCAGGCTTCACAAAGGGGTGGCCTGAGGCAAAGACCTTCCTGACATTCAGGGCAACAGAACCTTGATTGGTATACTGAGCTTGAATTATGTTCTGCACCGAAGTCTCAGATAAATCGATATACAATGGCATAGGACCGTGTACCTCGGATGATTGAATGTAGAAGAGAACATCCAGTCAAAAAGGGATAGTCTGTAGGATTAGGAACATAGTCAGTAGGTTTAGGAAGAAGAGTGAGACTAGGAGTTGGACCAAAAGTTCTTTAGCAATAGGGTTTCAGTTAGAGAGTGAATGTAAATGTCAGCACATCTGAAGAGAAAGTCACAATGATGAACAGGGAAAAATATGTAGGAAAGCAGATATCAATAGAAAGATTAGGAAATCAGGCAAAGTATAAAGTGAGTGATAGGATTAGACATTTTCAACAGGCTTGAGGTTGAATATATAATCTTAGGAAAAAACAAATATGTAGTAATCAATAGGATTGACATTTGAGAGCATTAGGCACCCTGGACATGGATGTTTTTAGTAATCCATGGTCACTTTCCATTTAGGCTTTGGTACAATCATATGTGTGACCTTTGCATTTTGTGTCCAGAATACTACCGTGATAAAATTTATATGTAGATAAGGTGACATGAGTATTTCTTCCACCATTATGGGGAGTAATATTCTGGAAACTTATAAATTAGTACTGGTGATACAAATAGGTGTACCTTGTGTTGATCATTATTGAGATGTTGCATGAATAGACCAGATTGTGAATAAAGTATATAACTGGTTCCAACTTTAAATAATGGATTGAGTTTGCATCTGAAAATATATTGGAAATCTTATATTGATATATATACAATGATTCCAACCAGTTATATATGTAATGGTAATATTAGGGTTACGGTTTATCGTGAAGAGTGAGTATTGCTTAAAAAATGATTATGGAATCAAAAATAATGTGTTTAGAAAGAAGTCTAGTGAAAAGACCAGTAAAGAAACATGGAGGAATACATGTGTTCTGAAGTAGTAAGTAAATGAGAGTGAACCAAATGCCTATAATTTTGTGAAGTTGTGGGTGAAAAAATATATCCTATGATGTCCATATACTGAAAAAATAGTAATGTACCAGTGTTGAGTAAAAATGAACTTCAAAATACACATCGTGTCCCATAGCAATCTACTTGCATTGATGTTAAACTGGGTCAGGTACTGTAGAAATATTAGGATTTGTATGCACCACCTACTGAACTTAGTATTCATTAGTAGGAAACCAATATGTATTACAGGTGTATAAATATTGCTGAAAATAATCTTGTAAAAATTGGATTTTGAACCCACATACATGAATATAAATGAATTTAAGGAGTGTATAATAAGACACATATTTTTCACATTTTTTTAAAATCTGGAGAATATATATACATATATATATAATATATATATATTATATATATATATATATATGTATATATATACACATATATATTTTTTTCCAGATTTAAAAAAAAATACATACACACACACACACACACACACACACACATTAATATTTAGCAATATATATGCCAATCGAAATTCATCATGAAATATAATTCATCCACATATCCAAAAATATTCATTTTACTGAACATGGATTTATGTATAGTGTTTTTCACTAGGAAGCTCACCCATAGGTTGAATTTTCAGTCCCATCATTATTTAGGGAGAGTCATCTGTTCTCACAATTTTATATTCCAAAATCAGGGAGCTCACAAGAATGTCTGTGTGATACCAGGTAGGATATTATATATATATGTATAAAAAAATACATGTGCTGAATAGGATAAAGAGAAAGGGAGACAGGAATTTATATATGTGATAATTTTAAAAAATCATGGAGAAATATTACAATGAAAAGTTGACTAGATTTAAAACACATACTCTTGATAATGCAGAAGGCAAATAGAAGTATACACCATGCTTCCTATGAAAGGCCTGTATTTCTATTCGGTTAGGTTTCTTTCTCTCCATGATATTAGGATTAGTAGTCAGAGTCTAGTAGGGTATGGGTTAGTGTCAGGGATTCAGTATTTCAAATGGAAAAAAGGAAAATGAATCTAATGTGTATGCAAAAATGTGATACACAAAAATCTTCCCTCTCTCATCCAGAACAATGCTTTGACATAACCATCGCTAAAAGTAAGACACAATTAGAGGAGAGGAGTTAGAAAATCTGAATATATATGTGGAATGGAAAATGCTCAGGAGTTCACAACACTGGAGGTGGTAGAACAGTTTCAAAAAGTAAGGGAGAGGGTAAACAATCCAGAAACATGGAGCTGTGCTGGCCTTGAGACTTCTTGAGAAACTTCCTCTGAGGTTGGGAACAAGAAATATATGCAATTGTTAGGAGATTTAGCTTCGTTTGTAGTGACACCATGAAATCTGGGTCTGCATCTCTATGACCTGGAGCACATGGTCCTTATTTTCTAATGAACATGAGGGAGCAGTTCTGAATTCTCTCTTTGTAGGTAAACTGTGGCCACTGGGAGCTAAGTGTCTTTCCGTGTGGACTGTGAAGCCATTTGGTGATCCTCCACTTTCCAGGGTGTTTCTTACTGCTGCACTGGGAGTTTGGTATTTGCTTCACGAAATACAAGGAGTTCAACTGGGACAAAGTGCTGGAGGGAGTTCTGTCATGTGTGGTTGGTCAGGGACGCAAACAGAATGTACGAACCAGGCTTCTATCCTACATAGCTTTCCCCTTGACTATAGCAACCTGATTCTGAACATTGCCCTGAAACCTCTCCATATGACAAGATGCCTTTACATATAAAGGTCTCCTGCCTGCACCATGTCAGTCGCAAGTCTTTCAAAGCCAATGGAAGATCCAGGTGGTCCTACCAAAAATATTTATTTACACACCTACAGTCCACTTCTCTACGCCCACTACTCATTAGGCTCCAAATTACTGGCATCTCTGTTCTACACCATTTTCACGAAAACCAGTCAATCAAGGCACTCTTTGGTACACTCATGATCAGCAACAGGAAATCCAAAGTTTATCCAGGGCCACCTGGTCATGGGAATTTCAAAAATTTTATGGTATTGATCTAGTCATTTTTCAAAAATGAAGTTAGAGGCACTGTGGGTTTCAATTAATTCAGGAACCATTAAATGGTGAGGAAGCTCATTTCAATGAAAGCTCTGGAGAACACTCACAGAAAAGCCTTCCAAAAGACTGGCCAAAAGGTCACATGAATCCAGACACATTGAGGTGTACAATGTGAGGTCCATATGTGTTTGGACTCTCAACTATTGCTGCCAAGTCTTTAAGAATTAAATCATGTGATATCCTGGCTCAGAATCCCCGAGCTCTGTGGAAAGCCATCCTGGGCCTATATCTCAGTTTCCAAAGGCGACTCTCACGTGTGGCCTAGTAAAATCCCAAGAGAACTCACGACAATACTTCTCTGAGGTCAGATCCAGAACTCATTCTTTAAGGGGAATCACACCAGAGTTCAAGCCCAGGTGATCCCAGTCATCTTTTCCAACTACCACACAAATTACCACAATTAAAACAAGAACACTCCCATATGGCCCTCATCTTCTTTCATATTGACACTCATCATAATTTTGCTGGAGGTTTTCATGAGGGGAGCAGACCAAGACAGTGTTCAAAATAAGCTCCTTTGACCCTCATTTGCCTATAGTAAAGGTGGCCTGGACACCCATCCTGTGAACCAGGAGTGATCAAATAGGCCTGCCATTAATACCGCTCCAATTCTCCAATTTGAGGCCTACTGACTGTTTGGTTTAGATTCTTTATGTGAATTTTAGTCATGAAATAACCAAGCACCTATGGGCTAGCCTCTGCAGGTTTTGAAGAACTCATTTGACCCAAAGGATCCCTATTTTCACTTGATGGAGTTCAGGAACCTTACAGAGGAGGTCGAGAGACTTCATCCCAATGGCTGCTCTTTCTGCCATTTTTCCTTTGGATGCAAACATGGAAACTTTCTTTAGATCCATCAGGTGCTGAGAATCTAAGCCTCAGCCACACACAGGGCCAGGGGGCTGATTCAGTCACATCCCTTTTCAAAGCACTTAAGAAAAGAGCCACAGGTATGCCCAATCATTTCCATTTAAAAACTGTTTTCTTCAGGCTTCACAAAGGGGTGGCCAGATGCAAAGAACTTCCTGACATTCAGGGCAACAAAACAATAGGTAAGCAAAAGGCCCAAAGCAGGGTTTCTCCACTGAGACTTTCCTCTTCACACTGATATCTGAGTTTTCTGAGATGCTCGCCATCACCTACAGCTATCCAGTACATGGCCATGTCACAGAGCTTGGAGGTGGTACATATCTTGGACACAAAACCATGGGCCTATTCTTGAAATTGGCCGGAATTCAGGACGAAAATAGAAACTTAGGAAGGTAGCAGGTGTTGCTCATCGATAAGGCAAGCTACAGTCCATTCATAAACGGGGCAATATGAATGCTGAGAAGCTTTCTACTAGACACGATACATCCATTGATGAATTCTCTTTTCTAATGTCTACAACCACGGAAACAGTGGAATACACAGACATAGAAACACTCGCCCTGTGAAAAGACTTACTAGAAACAGTCCACTTCAAATGAAACAAACCGACTGTCCTACCTATTCTCAGAAAATGAGACAAAACCACAAACCCACAACCACACCCACAAAGGCACCTCCTTCCCCTAAGTAGGTCTTTGACTATCCGGAGTGTCCTCTGACTTGTAGGCCATAATACGTTCCCCCGAAATGGCCTGTCCTGTCTCAGATCTGGTCTCCTTGGCAAACTCTGTGAACTTCTCAGGAGCCAACGGTGAGCCACTAACGACTTTCTCAAGAAAAGCCCCGCTTCCGAGCTTTCCTGGCATTTGGCCTTCTCACGTCTGAAGGTACCAAGAAAGACTGACTGCATTTAGTAAATCCAAACAAGTGAGACCATAGGGACTGGGACTGGGACTGGCTCTGGGTGCCTGGCTTCCTGGATCCAAAGTTCAGAGAGTTCCATCACCATGGAAGTGAGGTGAGGTCACTTCCTTCCTGAACTGAATGAGGTCCCTGTCTTGGCAACCACTTTGTCTTAACTGTTACTTCCAAGGGTCCCATGAGATTGAGGCTGCCCCTACTTCCTGTGACACTTTCACAAGTTAGAATGGTATATCAACCATAGGCACCCAGGAATAGATCTCCACACAGGCCTGTTTTGGTCCATGTTCTCTACATTAAGAAGAGAATCTGATTCAGACACAACCTTTTATCCTGACCGGGTTGTTTGCCATGGAAGATGACTTTTGGTCTCTCAGGTCCTTCATAGCTGCCTACATCTTCTCCAGGGATCATTTCTGCATGGGCCTTTGAGGTTATCAGCAGGTGGAAGTTTCCCTACATTTCTGTATTGTAAAATCAACTCTTTCCCTGCTCTTCTATAAAGTTAGATTGAGGGAATAGTGTATGATTATGGTTAAAAACATGTTTGATTTGGGTTAGAAATCATTGTGCTGGATGAATAATGGTATTGGGAACCTGCTATGTGTATAAGAATATATAGGTGTAATATATGTATGAAAAAAGAAATCTAAGTATGATTTGAAGGCCAGAAGGGCATTGGGCCCTTGATTGGGATACGCAGCATTGAATTACGTTCTGCAGAGATGTCTCAGATAAATCGATATACAATGGCATAGGACCTTGTACTTTGCATGAATTAATGTAGAAGGAATATCCAGTCAAAAAGGGATAGTCGGTAGTGGAAGGTTAATAAAATAGGTACTTGCTATTTCCTGTTTTTCTGTATGCTTAAAAAAACACTGTTGAAATCTTGAGAAATGTTTGCTAATCTTGTTCTAGAATGTACTGTTCCCAACTGCCAAACTGCAGAATGTACTGCCTCACTAGGTGTCACGCGAACCGCCCACTCACCCTTACACATCAGTAAACTTCCCTCCCTTCCCTCTCCAAGGAATGTATGTAAGCTCTGCATAAGCTGTTCTCAGAGCTCTCTGATCTATTTAAGTTAGCTGTGAGCCCCAGCAAGCTGGACCAAAATAACCCTTTGCTGTTGCATGAGACAGTCTCTTGGTAGTCTCTTCCTCCAACACTCACCTGACCTTTACATATTGAGGTTCCACCGAGTTCCGGCAGTGGCGGATGAGAGACCCCAACGGGCTCCTCTCGGAGCAAGTAAGGCGCCTCTTTCTGGTTTCAGGTGTCATGTTAGGGCTTGGCAAAATTGCTGGCGATGAAGAGCCTGGGCTCTCTCCGACGGTGGCTGAGAGACGTGTCACAGAGACATAGGGCACCTCCCTGGGGGACCCCGCAGAGGACTCGGAGAATCAAGGAACAATTGCTTCATCGACTCAGTGATATTTTCTTTTAGATTCGGTATTGCCATCCTATCGGGTTTTGCCGGCTACGCATTCCTGGTCTCAGTGTTGGATGTCCATTGCCTGTCTTTATGGTCTTGTCTTATCTGTGTCATGTGTCTTTGCTTTTACTGTTTGTGTACCTTTCATTATGGGACAGAGCACTTCAATGCCTCTGTCCCTGACCCTTGATCACTGAACCAAAGTCCGCTTAAGGGCTCAGAATCTTTCTTTTTTTAGTAAAACGCTGGACCTGGCAGACTCTCTGTGCCTCAGAATGGCCCATCTTTGGAGTCGTATGGCCCCAAGAAAGATCTTTCTACTTCCCACTAATTTAAAAAGTCAGAGATATTGTCTTTCAGCCAGGGCCACATAGCCATTATGATCAACAGCCATATATCTTAACTTTGCAGGACCTCTGCAAATCTCCTCCTCCATGGGTGAAGCCTTTCCTTGCCCATGCCTCTGCTCATACTCCTTCCCACATGATCTCTCAAACCCTCACCTCTTCCTCCTCCTCCACCCTCTGTTTTCCCTGAGTCACAAGATTTGACTCTACTGGACTCTTCCTCCTCTCCTTATCGCCTGCCCTCGTCCCCTAACACACAACACACTCTAAGTGATTCCCCTGCTGCTGACTAAGCCTCTCTACCATTTGAGGAAGCTAAGCTGGTAATAGGATCTGATAATGGACCGATGTTCATGGCCCAGGTAAGTCAGGGGTTAGCCAGGAACCTGGGGATTAATTGGAAGTTATATTGTGCTTATAGACCCCAGAGTTCAGGACAAGTAGAAAGAATGAATAGAACCATTGAAGAGACCTTAACAAAATTAAGCTTAGAGACCAGCATAAAAGATTGGACTGTGCTGCTGACTTATGCAATGTTTCATGCAAGAAAAAATCCTTCTGTTTCTTTGAGTAACCTTACCCCCTGAGAAATTCTCTATGGTGGCCCTCGTCCAGTAAGGGTCCTAAGCCCAACTGTAAGACCTAAGGATCCTTTCCACACCCTCTTGCTTGACAGACTTAAAGCTCTTGAAAGAACTCAGTGATACCTGTGAAAATAGCTGCCCACTGCGTAACAAACTGTGTACCAGGGGATTCCACATCCATATAAAATAAGAGACTTCATGTATGTAAGATGACATCAGGTGTCATCCCTGGAACCCAGATGGAAAGGACCATACCTGGTGCTACTTATAACACCTACAGTGTTAAAGGTATACAGAATCACTTCTTGGATCCATGCCTCTCATCTCAAGCCTGCTCCTTGTCCAGAATCTTTCTGGAAACTGGAAAAGACTGGTAACAGTTTCAAATTGTGTATTCGCCATGTGGATAAGGTTATATACTCTCCCCTTGGCCACAAGCAGTCCTAACCCTCATCAGCCTTTTAAGCAGCGATGGCTGATCACAAATCCTACTGGAAAAGTGATTAATCTATCTCACATACATGCCCCTTAGGGACCTGGTGGCCATCTCTCCACCCAGACATTTGTCACCTAGCCATAGGTTTTTTCTATTGGGATATCCCTGATGAAGAAAATCCCACTAAAATACCATTAAATCCCTTCTGTACCATAGATAATGGAAAGCAAACATTATGGATGTAGGGACCCGCGAGCCAGATGCAGGTTGGCTAGCCTAGATTACTTGTTTGCCCGGGAAACTATCAAAGCCACAAACAGTAATGGCTGTGTGGGGGAAAAACCGACTTCTTCTGTATGTCATGGAGATGTGAGCATACAGAGGCTGCCTGATGGAACCCCAATACTTCATCAAATTCAGTACACAGCATTGGCCATATTACCAAGTAGACAACAGAAAAAGGATGGCCCCCAGAGGGGTCTCTAGATCCTCAAATTTTGCGTGACCTTTTTAACTTCTGCAAGTGCTCAAAAGGGTGAAAGGAGATTCCCCTATGTGGAAGCCCTTTCCCTCCTTCACTCACATCCTGAACTATGCTTCTCCAATAGATTTTTATCCTCAGCCTTCTGCTCCAGACTCTCTGCTGTCACTCCCACCTCAGCAACGTGATTTCTCCCCTCCAATTACTAGATCAGAATCCCAAACCTCCACCAGTTCTCAGACAATTGCCCGCTTGTGAGGTAGCAGGTACTGAGGTACCCCTCCACCCACTCACTCCTCTCTCTTCCTGTCAGTGCCCACACCGGGTCCCACCAGGTCCTCTTTCCAGCTAACCCAAAGCTCAAACAAGCTGAGGAGAGCTCTCAGACCCTTATGCAAGATGTAATATAAATGGCCATTAAAGTTGCTTTGTCATCACTGAAAACAGGTTACTAAAATTTAAAGTCCCTCACAGGATTTTGGGATACTCACTCCCATTTTCTGCTCTGCTCTACCTGTTCTACTGCTCAAGTTTTTTGCTAGGAAATTCCCAAACACCTTTCCAATTATTCTTTTACATCTCTCTTTTTCCTCATTCTCAGATCCTCGGAGCTTCTCTCAGCCCCACCTTCCCCGTATTCCCCCTCTGTACCAGGCCCACAGAAAAGTCTTAAATGTCCTTCTCCAGAATTCTTCACCATGGCTGACTTTAGAACTTTCAGCATAGAGTTTCTATAAAGAGTTCAATGTAGATAAACTTTCTCTTTTTGTATTGCCCTGTTATACTTGGCCACTGGCTAAAAAACTCAGTACTTCTAAGCTAGACAACCCCTAACTAGTTTTTCACAAAATATGTGAACAAGTCCTCTGGCCTTCAGCTGGGGCTTCACAGAAATGGCCACATTTCTAAGATAAAGAAATTACCAACTGGGCTCCGTTGTAACAGCTGGCAGGGGGAAAATAAGAAAGGGAATTAAAAGCTCTCCTCCTCCCAGGTGTCCTTGAAAATTTAACTTGCCCAGAACAGAGGAAAAATCAGAAACATATACTGCTTTTTTGAACTTCTGCAGACTGTAAACTTCTGAGCCCCATCCCTTATATGTTGGGTACACAATTCTGAAACTACCTAAACTTGAGTTTCAGGGGATTAATTGATTACAACAGAAGCAATGCCCTCTGAATCCAGTTGCAACAATATAGGACTGTTTCCCTGTCTTCAGTGCTATCTTAGGTGCCTTGCCTTGTCTGTCCCTACAACAGCATAATTCTATATACTTAAACATTGTTTATGTTTTCATGAAATGGTCAACAGATGTGATTATTTTGAAATGTTGCAGATGTTTCCCAGAAAGCTCTATCATGACGCAGGTTCGTTTGAAGATCAAATAGGGGGGGCATACAACCGGTTCCACTGGGAACTTGTATCCCTCACTTTAGCCATCCTATTAGGAATAGGAGTTGCTGCACGGGTGGGCACAGGAACCACTGCCATTGTCCATGGGACACAACAAATGACCCAATTAGAAGAAGCAATAGAGCAAAACTAAGATATTAGAAACCTCCATCAGAGCTTTGCATGAATCTTTAACCTCTCTCTCTGAAGTTGTTTTAAAGAACAGTTGAGGGTTGGACCTCCTCTTCATTAGAGAAGGGGGCCTTTGTGCTGCATTGAGGGAAGAATGTTGTTTTTATGCTGACCATACTGGAGTTGTAATAAAATCTATGAGTAAATTTAAAAGACACCTTGAAGAGCATCAACAAGAGAGAGAGGCCCAAAAAGGGTGGCTTGAGTCTTGGTTCACACACTCCTCCTGGTTAACTACGTTTTTATCAACCCTGGCCGGTCCAATAATAATCCACATATTATTGCTAACTATAAAATCCTGTTTGCTCAACCGTGTAATTTCTTTTCTCCAGGCTCAAATTGGACGAGTTAAAATTATGGTAATACCCCACTAGCAGACATAGAATGTGACACCATCCAATGATCATTTTTATGATTAAAAGTAGCCAGAAGAAGAAGTGGGGAATTAAAGGTTAATAAAATATGTACTTGTCACTTCTTGTTTTTCTGTATCCTTAACAAAACACTATTGAAATCTTGAGAAATGCTTGCAAATCTTGTTCCCAGAATGTTCTGTCCCCAACTGCCCAACTGCAGAATGTACTCCCTCACCCAGTTGAATGCAAACCACCCACTCACCCTGACCCATCAATAAAATTCCCTCCCTGCCCTCTCCAGGGAAAGTATATAAGCTCTATTTAAGCTATTCTCAGGGCTATCTGCTCTATTCAAGTGATCTCTGAGCCCCAGCATGCTGACACCCAAAAAACCCTTTGATGTTGCAAGAGATAGTCTGTTGGTGGTCTCCTCCTCTGAAGCTCGCCCCACATTTACTTGGATGATTGAATGTAGAAGAGAACATTCAGTCAAAAACGATAGTCTGTAGCATTAGGAAGATAGTCAGTACTTTTATGAAGAAGGGTGAGTATAGAAATTGGAAAAAAATTTCTTTAGCAATAGGGTTTCGATTAGAGAGTGAATGTAAATGTCAGCACAGGTGAAGAGTCAGTCACAATGATGAACTGGGGAAAATATGTAGGAAAGCAGATATCAATAGAGACATTACAAAATCAGGCAAAGTATAAAGTGAGTGATAGGATCAGATATTTTGAACAGGGTTGAGTTTAAATATATAATCTTAGGAAGAAACAAATATGTAGTCACAATTAGGATTGACATTTGAGAGCATTAGGCAAATTTCAGGTGGATGAATATTTCTCAGAATAATCTTGTGAATAGTTGATTATAAATCCACATAATAAACATGAATGAATTTAGGGAGTGTATATAAGACACATATATTTCATATTTTGAAAAATCTGGAGAGTGTATATATATATATATATATATATATATATATATATATATATATATATATACAAAACACACACACAGACAAAAAAGTAGCAAAATATATGTCAATCAAAATTCATTATAAAATATATATCATCCACAGATCTAAAAATATTAATTTTACTGAACATGGATTTATGTATAATGCTGTTCAACTAGCAAGCTCAACCATAGGTTGAATATCCAATTCCAACAAGTTTA
Organism: Callospermophilus lateralis; assembly: GCF_048772815.1. Classification (NCBI taxonomy): domain Eukaryota; kingdom Metazoa; phylum Chordata; class Mammalia; order Rodentia; family Sciuridae; genus Callospermophilus; species Callospermophilus lateralis. Next base: position 903,705 of record NW_027514404.1, read on the forward strand.
GTAGGAGTGATCTCTTCTAACAATTTGTATCTGCCAAGTCAGCCACCTCACAAGAATGTACGTGTGGTACCAGGGAGGAATCTATATGTGCATATAAGAATACAGAGAAAGGGAGACAGGAATTCACATATTTGTTAACCTTAAAAATACATGGACAACTATTTCAACAATAAATTGACTAGATTCATAACTCCAACTCTGTATCATGCAAAAGAAAAGTACAACAATACACCAGGCCTACTCTGAACTGCTTGTATTTCGATTCTGTTTGGGTTATTTTTCTCCATCATATTAGAATTAGTAGTCAGAGTCTGGTCGGGTATGGGTTAGAGTCAGGGATTCAGTATTTTGAATGGAAAATAGAAAACTGAATCCAATGTTTATGCAAATATATGCTACAGAAAATTCTTCCCACTCTCCTCCAGAACAATGCCTTGACATTACCTTCGCCCCAAGTAAGACACAATTAGAAGAGAAGAGTTAGAAAATCTGTGAATACCTATCAGGAATGGAAAATGCTCCAGATTTCACATCTTTGGAGGTGGTAGAGGAGTTTCCAAAAGTAAGGGACAGGGTAAACACTCCACAAATATGGAGCTCTGCTGGCCTAAAGACTTTTTGAGAATCTGCCTTTAAGGTTGGGCACTTAAAATATATGTTGTTTTCAGGAGCTTTAGCTTTATTTGTAGCTCGATCTGCATCTATGTGACCTGGAGGACATGGTTATTTATTTTTCAATAAAAATGAGGCAGCAGTGCTGAATTCTCTCTTTGTAGGTAAACTGTGGCCACTGAGGGCTAAGTGTCTCCCCGTGTGGACTGTGAAACAACTTGGTCATCCTCCAATTATCGTGGTGTTACTTGCTGCTGCACTGGGAGTTTGGTATTTGCTTCATTAAATACAACGAGTTCAAATGGGAAACAGTGCTGAAGGGAGTTCTGTCAGCTCTGGTGTGCAGGGTCTCCAGGAGAATGCACCAACCAGGGTTCTATCCCACGTAGCTTGCCCCCTTGACAATAGCAACATGATTCTGAACATTGCCCTAAAACCTCTCCATATAAAAATATGCCTTTACGTATATGGGTCTGATGGCTGCACCATGTCAGTCTCAAGCCATTTGGAAGCCAATGGAAGATCCACATGGCCCCACCACAGATGTTTTATCACTCACTTGTGTAACACTTCTCTAGGCCCACTACTCACTAGGCTTCTACTTACCAGCATCTCTGTTCTACACCATTTTCCTGAAACCCAGTCAATCAAGGCCCTGTCTGGTATATTCATGATCATCAACAGGACATCAAAGGTCCTCCAGTGACATCTGGTCATGGGAATTTTAAAAATTTCATGGTAATTATCTAGCAATTTTTCACTGATGAAGTTGGAGGCACTGTGGGTTGCAATTCATTCAGGAACCATTAAAGGGTTAGGAAGCTAATTTCAGGGAAAGCTCTGGAGCACTCTCACAGGCAAGGCTACCCAAAGAGTGGCCAAATATTCACATGAAGCGAGGCCAATTGAGGTCTATAAAGCGAGGTCCATGTGTGTTTTGAATCTCAATAATGCATGCCAAGTCTTTCAGAATAAAATCATGTAATATTCTGGCTGAGATTCCCAGTGTTCTGTGGAAAGCCAACCTGTGCCTAGATCTCAGGTTCCAAAGGCAACTTCATGCCTGGCCTCCTAAAATCCCAACACAATTCATGGCAATACTTCTCTCAGGTCAGTTCCAGAACTCAGTCTATAAGGAGAATCACACCAGAGTTCAAGTCCAGGTGGACCCAGACAACTCTTCCAACCGCGACTCAAATGAAAACAATTAAAACCAAAATACTCCCTCATGGCCCTATTCTTCTTCCATATAGACACTAATCATAACCTCTTCCTGGAGTTTTCCATGAGTTGTGCAGCCCAAGAGAATGTCCAAAATAAGCTTCTTGCACCTCTTTTGCCTAACTTCAGGGTGGCCTGGGCACCCTTCCTGTGAATCAGGAGTGATCAAATAGGCCTGCCCTTAATACTGCTCCGCTTATCCAATTTGAGGCTCTCTGACTGTTGGGTCTAGATTCTTTATGTGAATTGGAGTCATGAGAAAAGCCAAGACAGTGTCCAAAATCAGCTCGCTTGCCCCTCATTTGCCTAAAGTCAGGGTGGCCTGGACACCGTTTCTGTGAACGAGGAGTGATCAAATAAGCCTGCCGTTAATACTTCTGTGTTTCTCCAATTTGACGCCTACTGATTTCAGGTATCAATTCTTTATGTGATTTGGAGTTATGCGAAAACCCAAGCACCTCTGCAGGGAATTGAAGAACTCATTTGACCCAAAGATTCCCTATTCTCTCTTGATGGACTTCAGGAAATTAACAGAGGAAGGCAAGAGACTTCATCCATAATGAATGATTTTTTTTTTGCCATTATGGTTTTGGACGCACACATGGGACCATTCTTTAGATCCATCAGGTGCTGAGAATCCAAGTCATAGACACAAACATGGCCAAGAGACTAATTCAGACACATCCCTTCCCAAAGCAATTAAGCAAAGAGCCACAGGTGATGACATTCATTTCCATTTGAAAACTGTTTATTTCAGGCTTCACAAAGTGGTGGATTGAGGCAAAGAACTTCCTGACATTGAGTGCAACACAACAATAAGTAAGCAAAAGGCCCAAAGCAGGGTTTCTCCACTGAGACTTTCCTGGTCACACTGATATCTGCGTTTTCTGAGATGCTCGCCATTCTCTTCAGCTATCCAGTACATGGCCATGTCACAGAGTTGGAGGTGGTACATATTTTGGACACAAATCCATGAGCCTATTCTGGAGAGTGGCCAGAATTCAGGAAGAAAACAGCAACTTAGAAAGATAGCAGGTGTTGCACATCAAAAAGACAAGCTGCACTCCATTCATATATTGGGCAGGTTGAATTATGGGAAGATTTATACTAGACAGTACACATCCATTAATGCATTCTCTTTTCCAATATCTACAACAACGGACACAGTGGGATACACAGACATAGAAACACTTGCCTTGTCATATGACTTACTAGAAACTGTCCACTCCAAACCAAACTAACCGCCTTTCCCATCTATTCTCAAAACATGAGACAAAACAATAAACCCATACCCACTCCCACAAAGGCACCTCCTTCCCCCAATTAGGTCTGTGACTATCCAGATTGTCCTCTGACAGGTGGGCCATATTATGTTCCCCTGAAATGGTCCGTCTTCTCTAAGATCTGGTGAAATATAAGTATGAAAACAGAAATCTAGGTATGATTTGAAGCCCAGAAGGGTTTTTCCCTTGATTGGGATACTTAGCTTTGAATTATGCTCTGCAAAGTTGTCTCAGATAATTCGATATACAATGGCATAGGACCTTTTACCTTGGATGATTGAATGTAGAAGAGAACATCCAATCAAAAAGGGATAGTCGGTAGGATTAGGAAGATAGTCGGTAGGTTTAGAAAGAAGAGTGAGTATAGGATTTAAACCAAAAGTTCTTTAGCAATAGGGTTTCGATTATAGAGTGAATGTAAATGTCAGCACATATGAAGTGTCAGTCACTAGGATCAACTTGGGAAAATATGTAAAAAAGCAGATATCAATAGAAACATTACGAAATCAGGCAAAGTATAAAGTGAGTGATAGGATTAGACATTTTCAACAGGGTTGAGTTTGAATATATAAATTAGGAAGAAACAAATATGTAGTCACCAATAGGATTGACAATTGACAGCATTAGGCAACCTGGACATGGATGTTTTTAGTAATCAATGTACACTTTACATTTAGGCTTTGGTACAATCATAAATGTGACCTTTACATTTTTTTGTCCAGAATATTACTTTGATTAAATGTATATGCACATCAGGTGACATGAGTATGTCTTCCACCATTTCTGCGAGCAATATATTGAAGATGTAAAATTAGAATCGGGGGTACAAAGAGGTGTACCCTGTGTCTATGAATATAGAGATAAAGCATGAATAGACCCTAATGTGAATAAATAATATAACTTTTTTCAACTTTGAAAAATGAATTGATCTAATATCTGAAAAATTACAGGAAATTGTATATTGATATACAATCATTCATTCCAAGCAGTTATACATCTAATGGTAATATTCGTGTTTTGGTTTATCATGAAGAGTGTGTGAGTTTTGCTTCAAAAGTGACTTTGGAAATCGAAAATAATGTGTTTGGAAAGAAGACTCATGAAAATACCAGTAAAGAAACCCTGACAATACATGTGTTCTGAAGCAAAAAGTGATTAAATTTGAAACAAATGCCTATAAATTTGTGAACTTGTGGATGAAATGTATATCCTATGATGTGCAAAAACTGAAGAAATAAAAATGTACCAGTGTCGAATACAAATGAATAAAGAATTACATATCATGTCCCATAGGAATCTACTTGCATTGATGTTAGACTGGGTCAGTTACTGTAGAATAATTAGGATTTGTATGCATCATTCCCTGAAGTTAGTTTTCAGTACTAGGAAACAAATATGTATTTCAGGGGGATGAATATTTCTGAGAATAATCTTGTGAAATGTTGATTAAAAATCTACATACATGAACATGAATGAATTTAGAGAGTGTATATTAGACACATATATTTCATATTTTGAAAAATCTGGAGAGTGTATACACACAAACACACACACACACACACACAAATAAAAAACACTCACAGACATTAAAAAGTAGCAATATAAATGCCAATCGAAATTCATCAGTAAATATATATCATCCACAGATGGAAAAATGTTTATTTTACTGAACATGAGTTTATGTATAATGTTGTTCTACTAGGACGCTCCCTATAGGTTGAATTTTCAGTTCCAACAGCGTTTAGGAGGAGTGATCTCTTCTCACAATTTGTATCTGCCAAGTCAGCCACCTCACAAAGATGTATGTGTGATACCTGTAGGATTCTATATATGCATATAAATATACAAGTGTGAATAGGCTAAAGAGAAAGGGAAACATGAATTCTCATATTTGTTAACTTTAAAAACACATGGAGATCTTTTTCTATTAAACATTGACCAGATTTATAACTCCTACCTTGTATAATGCAAAATGCAAGTCCAACTATACAACATGCCTCCAATGAACTGCTTGTATTTCTATAGGTTTGTGTTATTTTTCTCTATCATATTAGGATGAGTTGTCTGAGTCTAGTAGGTATGGGTTAGTGTCAGGGATTCAGTATTTCAAAAGGAAAATTGGAAATTGAATCCAATTTGTATGCAAATATATGCTGCACAAATATCCTCCCACTCTCATCCAGAACAATGCCTTGAAATTACCTTCACCCCAAGTAAGACACAGTTAGAGGAGAATAGATAGAAAATCAGTGAATACATATCTGGAATGGAAAATTCTCAGGAGTTCACAACCTTGGAGGTTGTAGAGGAGTTTCCAAAAGTAAGGGACAGGGTAAACACTCCACAAACATGGAGCTCTGCTGGCCTAAAAACTGTTAGAGCAACTGCCTCTGAGTTTGGGAACGTGAAAATTATGTTGTTGTCAGGAGAATTGGCTTCCTTTGTAGTGAGACCATTAAGCTGGGTCTGCCTCTATGTGACGTGGAGGACATGGTATCTTATTTTCCAATGAACATGAGGTAGCAGTGTTGATTTTCTTCTTTTTAGGTAAACTGTGGCCTCTGGGGGCTAAGTGTCTCCCCGTTGGACTGTGAAGCCATTTGGTCCTCCTCCACTTTTTGTGGGGTTTTTGCTGCTGAACTGGGAGTTTGGTATTTGCTTCATGAAATTCAAGGAGTTCAACTGAGACACAGTGCTGGAGGGAGTTCTGCCATGTGCGGTGGTTCAGAGTCTGCAGAAGAACGCACCAACCACGCTTCTATCCCTCAAAGCTTGCCACATTGCATCCTTGTCCATAGCAACCTGATTCTGAACATTGCCCTGAATCCTCTTCATATAACAAGATGCCTTTAATTACAAGGGTCTGCTGGCTGCTTCATGTAATCCACAAGCCATTTGGAAGCCAATGGAAGATCCACATTGCTCCAACAGAGATGTTTTATCACACTCCTGCCCACCAAAGCTCTAGGCCCACTTCTCAGCAGGCTGCAACTTTCTGGCACCTCTGTTCTACACCATTTTCATGAAACCCAGTCAAGCAAGGCACTGTCTGGTACATCCATGATCAGCAACAGGACATCCAAAGGTTCTCCAGTGCCACCTGGTCATGGGAATTTCAAAAATTTCATGGTATTTATTTAGACATTTTTCAAGGATGAAGTTGGAGGCACTGTGGGTTTCAATTCATTCAGGAACCAGTAAATGGTGAGCAAGATTATTTCAATGAAAGCTCTGGAGAACCCTCACAGGCAAGGCTTCCCAAAGAATGGCCAAAAGGTCACATTAAGCCAGGCCCATTGAGGTCTACAATATGAGGTCCATGTGTGTTTTCACTCTCAACTATGGCTGCCAAGTCTTTCGAATGAAATCATGTGATATCTTGGCTGAAATTCCCAGAGCTCTGTGGAAAGCCACTCTGGGGCTAGATCTCAGTTTCCAAGGGTGACTCTCATACATGGCCTCTTAAATCACAACACAATACATGGCAATACTTCTCTGAGATCAGTTCCTGAACTCAGTCTATAAGGGGAATCACACCAGAGTTCAAGCCCAGGTAGACCTTGTTATGTCTTCCAACTGTCACACAAATATCCACAATTAAATTCAAAACACTTCCACATGGCACTCATCTTCTTCCATTTACACAATCATCATAACCTCTGGCTGGAGGTTTCCATGAGGGGTGCAGCCCAAGACAGTGTCCAATATAACCTCCCTTGCCCCTCTTTTGCCTAAAATCAGGGTGGCCAGGACATCCTTCCAGTGAACCAAGAGTGATCAAATAGGCCTGCCATTAATATGGCACTGCTTCTCCAATTTGAGGCCTACTGACTGTGTGTTTTAGATTCTTTATGTGAATTGGAGTCTTGAGAAAAACCAAGCACTTATGGGCTAGCCTCTGCAGGGTTTTGAGGAACACATTTGAACCAAATGATCACTGTTCTCACATGATGGAGAACAGGACACTTACAGAGGAATGCAAGAGACTTCATCCACACTGACTGCTCTTTTGTCCATTTTGGTTTTGGATGCACACATGGGATCCTTCTTTAGATCCATCAGGTGCTGAGAATCTAAGCCACAGTCTCACACAGGGCCAAAAGACTGATTCAGACACATCCCTTTCCAAAGCAATTAAGCAAAGAGCCACAGGTGATGCCCTTTCATTTCCATTTGAAAACTGTTTCTTTAGGCTCTACAACGTTGTGGCCTGAGGCAAAGGCCTTCCTGACATTCAGGGCAACAGAACAATTGATGAGCAAAAGGCCCAAAGCAGGGTTTCTTCACTTAGAATTTCCTGGTCAAACTGATATCTGAGTTTTCTGAGATGCTCCCATTTCTTTCAGCTATCCAGTACATGGCCATGTCACAGAGCTTGGAGGTGGTACATATTTTGGACACAAAACCATGAGCCTATTCTGGAGAGTGGCCAGAATTCAGGAAGAAAACCGGAACTTAGGAAGATTGTTGGAGTTGTCCACCCATAAGTCAAGCCGCAGTCCATTCATAAATTGGGCAGAATTCAGGAAGAAAACAGGAACTTAGGAAGATTGTTGGAGTTGTCCACCCATAAGTCAAGCCGCAGTCCATTCATAAATTGGGCAAGTTGAGTCTAGACAGGACACATCCAATGATTCATTCTCTTTTCTAATATCTAAAACCACGGACACAGTGGGATACACAGACAAAGAAACACTGGCCTTGTCAAACGACTTACCAGAAACAGTTCACTCCAAACCAAACAAACCGCCTTTCCTACCTATTCTCAGAACATGAGACAAAATCTCAAACCCACACCCACTCACACAAAGGAAGCTCCTTCCCCCAAGTAGGTCTGTGACTATTGGGAGTGTCCTCTGACTGGTGGGCCAAACTATGTTCTGATGAAATCGCCTGTCCTGTGTCACATATGGTCTCCTTGGCCAAATCTGTGAAGTTGTCACTAGCCAGCGGTGAGCCACTACCTGCTTTCTCAGGAAAGGCCCCTCTTTAGAGCTTTCCTGACATTTGTTCATCCTCACCTCAGTAGGTACCAAGAAAGACTGACTCTGTCCTTGGTAAATCAAAAAAATACTACCACTGGGACTGGGACTGAGACTGGCTCTGGGTGCCTGGCTTCCCGGATTCCAAGTTCAGAGAGTTCCATCACCAAGGAAGTGAGGTGAGATTACTTCCTTCAGGAATTCTTTGAGGTCATTGCCTTGGCAACCACTTTGTCCTAACTGTTGCTTACAATACTCCTATGAGATGGAGGCTGCCCTTTCTTCCTGTGACACTTTTACAAGTTAGAATGGTATATCAACCATAGGGACCCCGGAACAGCTCTCCACACATGCCTGGTTTGGTCTATCTTCTCTACATTAACAAGAGAGAGGCTTATTCAGACACAACCCTTCATCCTGGGAAGGTTGTTTGCGATGGAAGATGACATTTGCTCTCTCAGGTCCTTCATAGCTGCCTACATCTTCTCCAGGGATCAAGTCTGCATGGACATTTGAGGTTCTCAGCAGGAGGAAGATACCCTACATTCCTGTATTGTAAGACGAACTCTGTTCCTGCTCTTCTGCAAAGTTAGATTAAGGTAAGAGTGTATGGTTAGGGTTAATAACATGTTCGATTTGGGTTACGAATCATTGCGAAGGATGATTAATAGTATTGGGAACCTGCGATATTTATAAGATTATAGAGGTGAAATATAAGTATGGAAACAGAAATCTAGGTAAGATTTGAAGCCCAGAAGGGCATTAGGCCCTTGATTGGGATACTTAGCTTATAATTACGTTCTGCACAGATGTCTCAGATTAATCGATAATCAATGGCATAGGACCTTACACCTTGGATGATTGATTTTAGAAGAGAACATCCACTCAAATTGAGATAGTCGGTGGGATTAGGAAGGTAGTCAGTAGGTTTAGGAAATAGAGTGAGTATAGGATTTGGGGCAAAAGTTCTGTAGCAATAGGGTTTTTGTTATAGAGTGAATGTAAATTTCAGCACATGTGAAGAGTCAGTCACATGATGAACTGGGGAAAATATGTAAAAAGGAAAATATCAATACAGACATTATGAAATGAGGCAATTATACAGTGAGTGATAGGATTAGACATTTTCAATAGGGTTGAGATTGAATACATAATCCTAGGAAGAAACAAATATGTCGTCACCAATAGGAATGACATTTGAAAGCATTAGGCAACCTGGACATTTATCGTTTTAGTAATCCATGTTCACTTTCCATTTAGGATTTGGTACAATCATAAGTGTGATCTTTGCATTTTGTGCCCAGAAAAATATTGTGATCAAATGTGTATGTAGATCATATGACATGAGTATTTCTTCCACCATTACTGGGAGCAATATTTGAAGACATATAAATTATTATTGGGGGTACAAAGTGGTGTACCCTGTGTCTTTGAATATAGAGATAATGCATGAATAGACCATACTGTGAATAAATATTATAACTGGTTCCACTTTAAATAATGGATTGAATTGATATCTGAAAATATATAGGAAATCATATATTGACATACAATCATTCACTCCAACCAGTTATATATCTAATGGTAATCTTAGGGTTATTGTTTATCATGAAGTGTGTGTGAGTTTTGTTTCAAAAGTGATTATGGAAATCGAAAATAATATGTTTGGAAAAAAGTCTCATAAAAAGACCAATCAAGAAATATGGAGGAATTCATGTGTTCTGAAGCAGGAAGTGATTGAAAGTGAAACAAGTGCCTATAAATTTTCTAAATTGTGAATGAAATATATATCCTGTTATGTGCATAAACTGATGAAATAGTAATGTACCAGTGTTGAATAAAAGTGAACGTCAAAATACACATCATGTCCAATAGGAATCTACTTGCATTGATGTTAAACTGGGTCAGTTACTGTAGAAATATTAGAATTGCATGCATTATTCACCAAAGAGAGTTTTTTTTAATTTTTATTTATGGTTGTTCAAAACATTACATAGTTCTTGATATATCATATTTTACACTTTGATTCAAGTGGGTTATGAACTCCCATTTTTACCCTGTATACAGATTGCAGAATCACATCAGTTACACATCCATTGATTCACATATTGCCATACTAGTGTCTGTTGTATTCTGCTGCCTTTCCTATCCTCTACTATTCCCCCTGGCCTCCCCGCCCCTCCCCACTTCTCTCTCTACTCCCTCTACTGTAATAAATTTCTCCCCCTTGTATTATTTTTCCCTTTCCCCTCAATTCCTCTTGTATGTAATTTTGTATAACCCAGAGGGTCTCCTTCCAATTCCATGCAATTTCCCTTCTCCCTCCCTTCCTCCTCTCATCCCTGTTTAATGTTAATCATCTTGTCATGCTCTTCATCCCTATCTGTTCTTAGTTACTCTCCTTATATCAAAGATGACATTTGGCATTTGTTTTATAGGAATTGTGTAGCTTCACTTAGCATAATCTAGTCTAATGCAATCCATTTGCCTGCAAATTCTATGATTTTTTATTTTTCCATGCAAAGTAATAATCCATTGTGTATAAATGCCACATTTTTTTATCCATTCTTCTACTGAAGGGCATCTAAGTTGGTTCCACAGTCTTGCTGTTGTGAATTGTGCTGCTATGAACATCGATGTAGCAGTGTCCCTGTAGCATGCTCTTTTTAGGTCTTTAGGTTTTAGACCGAGAAGGGGAATAACTGGGTCAAATGGTGGTTCCATTCCAAGCTTTCCAAGAAATCTCCATACTGCTTTCCAAATTGGCTGCACCAATTTGCAGTCCCACCAGCAATGTACAAGTGTACCTCCTTTCCCACATCCTTGCCAGCACTTCTTGTTGTTTGACTTCATCATGGCTGCTAATCTTACTGGAGTGAGATGGTATCTTAGGGTGGTTTTGATTTGCATTTCTCTGACTGCTGGAGATGGTGAGCATTTTTTCATGTACTTGTTGATTGATTGTATGTCCTCATCTGAGAAGTGTCTATTGAAGTCCTTGGCCCATTTGTTGATTGGGTTATTTGTTATCTTATTGTCTAATTTTTTGAGTTCTTTATATACTCTGGATATTAGGGCTCTATCTGAAGTGTGAGTAGTAAAGATTTCTTTCCAGTATGTAGGCTCCCTATTTACCTCTTATTGTTTCTTTTGCTGAGAAAAAACTTTTTAAGTTGAGTAAGTCCCATTTGTTGATTCTAGTTATTAACTCTTGTACTATAGGTGTCCTATTGAGGAATTTGGAGCCCAACCCCACAGTATGTACATCGTAAACAAATTTTTCTTCTATCAGACAGTGTGTCTCTGATTTGATATCAAGGTCCTTGATTCATTTTGAGTTAACTTTTGTGCATGGTGAGAAAAAGGGATTCAGTTTCATTTTGTTATATATGGATTTTCAGTTTTCCCAACACCATTTGTTGAAGATGCTATCCTTCCTCCATTGCATGCTTTTAGCTCCTTTATCAAATATAAGATAGTTGTAGTTTTGTTGATTGGTTTCTGTGTCCTCTATTCTGTACCATTGGTCCACCTGCCTGTTTTGGTACCAGTACCATGCTATTTTTGTTACTATTGCTCTGTAGTATAGTTTGAAGTCTGGTATCGCTATACCGCCTGATTCACACTTCCTGCTTAGCATTGTTTTGCAATTCTGGGTCTTTTATTTTTTCATATGAATTTCATGATTGCTTTCTCTATTTCTACAAGAAATGCCTTTGGGATTTTGATTGGCATTGGATTAAACCTATAGAGAACTTTTGGTAATATCGCCATTTTGATGATGTTAGTTCTGCCTATCCATGAACAGGGTATATTTTTACATCTTCTAAGATCTTCTATTTCTCTCTTTAGGGTTCTGTAGTTTTCATTGTATAAGACTTTCACCTCTTTTGTTAGGTTGATTCCCATTTTTTTTTTTTAGGATATTGTGAATGGAGTGGTTGTCCTCATTTCCATTTCAGAGGATTTGTCACTGATATACAGGAATGCCTTTGATTTATGCGTGTTGATTTTATATCCTGCCACTTTGCTGAATTCATTTATTAGCTCTATTAGTTTCTTTGTAGAACCTTTTGGGTCTGCTAGGTATAGAATCATGTCATCTGCAATAGTGATAATTTAAGTTATTCTTTTCCTATTTATATGCCTTTAATTTCTTTCATCTGTCTAATTGCTCTGGCCAGTCTTTTGATAACTATATTGAACAAAAGTGGTGAGAGCAGGCATCCCTGTCTTGTTCCAGATTTTAGAGGGAATGTCTTCAATTTTTCTCCATTCAGAATGATGCTAGCCTGCGGTTTAGCATAGATTGCTTTTACAATATTGAGGAATGTTCCTGTTATTCCTAGTTTTTCTAGAGTTTTGAACATAAAGGGATGCTGTACTTTGTCGAATGCTTTTTCTGCATCTATCCAGATGATAATATGGTTTTTATTTTAAGTCTATTGATGTGGTGAATAACATTTATTGATTTTCGTATATTGAACCCTCCTTGCATCCCAGGGATGAATCCTACTTGATCATGGTGCACATTTTTTTGATATGTTTTTGTATCTGATTTGCCAGAATTTAATTTAAGATTTTTGCATTTAGGTTCATTAGAGATATCGGTCTTTAGTCTTCTTTCTTTGAAGTGTCTATCTGGTGTAGGAATCAGGGTGATATTTGCCTCGTAGAATGAATTTGGAAGATCTCCCTCTTTTTCAATTTTCTGAAATAGCTTTAAAAGTATTGGTATTAGTTCATATTTAAAGGTATTGTAAAACTCTGCTGTATACCCATACGGTCCTGGGATTTTCTTAGTTGGTAATCTTTGGATGGTTTTTTTTTATTTCCTCAATTGATATTGGTATGTTTAGGTTGTCTATATCCTCCTAACTCACTCTGGTCAGATCATATGGCTTAAGAAATTTTTTGATGCCTTCACTATCTTCTATTATTTTAGAGTATAAGGATTCAAAGTAATTTCTGATTATCTTCTGTATTTCTGAAATATCTGTTGTGATATTGCCTTTTTCATCCCGTATGATAGTAATTTGAGTTCTCTCTCCTCATCGTTAGCATGGCTAGGGGTCTGTCCATTTTATTTATTTTTTCCTCCAATTGGTGTGACGTGTCTACCACGCCCGTGGACCCCTGTGGTGTTCTGCCAATCAGTCGCAGGTCTGCCTACCTTGCAGGCGTGGGCGGCGGCACTGCTCTACTCCTACTCCAATTGGGGTGACGTGACTACCACGCCGGCGGGCCGCTGTGCCTGGTCCGCCGGTTGGTCGCAGGTCTGCCTACCTTCTGAGCACGGGCTACAGATCTGTTCTGCCCCTACTCCAAATATGGTAAAGTGTCTGCCGCGCCAGCCGGCCGCTGGGCCTCTTCTTCTGGTCAGGTGAAGGTCTGCTACCTTGCGGGCGCGGGTGGTGGCTCTGCTCTGCCCCTACTCCAATTGGTGTGTCGTGACTACCATGCCGGCAGGTTGCTGTGCCTGTTCTGTGCGTGGGCGAAGGCTCTGCTCTGCCCCTACTCCTATTGGGGTGATGTGACTACCATGCTGGTGACCCACTGGGATTTTACTAGGCATGGGAGAAGGCTCTGCTCTGCAACTACTCCAATTGGGGTGACGTGACTACCACACCTGCAGGTCGCTGGGCCTGTTCTGTGCACGGGCGGCGGCTCTGTTCTGCCTCTACTCCAATTGGGTTGACGTAACTACCATGCAGGTGTGTCACTGGGTCTGTTCCAGTCGCGGGCAGCTGCTCTGCTCTGCCCCTCTGGCTTGATGACAAAGTGAGAGAGACCTGGGTGTTTGTGACTCACTTTCTTCACCAGGAGACCAACTGTTTCTGTCACTGCTGGTATCAATGAAGTTATCTCCTCTGCTGCTTTCTGATGACATCAGAAATTTGCCATGTTGGTATCCCATGTGAAAGGCAGCATTTCGTTCCCTTTTCTGCGTGACCAAAGCAATGAGTGAGTCCTGACCGGCCCTCACAAGCCGTGTCTCAATCCTGTTGCCACTGCCTATGAAGGCTCGGTTGATATTTACCTCCAAAGTATTCAGCAAGACCCGGACCGAGAAGCAGTTTCCGCGGGTTCTTTAGCCCTGGGCCAGATCAGTTCCGAGAGGTGGAATTCGGCCGCTCTGGGCTTTGTGTATGTTCTAATAGGAGCAGGCTCCAAGACGGAGTTTCTGCAGGTTCTTTAGCACTGAGCCTGAGTAATTTGTCTGCAACACAAAGGTGAATGGCATCCTGAAATTACCTGTTCTATAGCTGAATGAGCTTCGATCAGTCAAAAACAGGGATGGTGACATCAGCTCTCCAAGATGGTGGCCGCTGGCTTCCTCTGTGGTCTGACCGGTGTGGAGAACCGAATTGGACCGCATCCTTCCCCATCTCAAACAAAGAATTCAGCACTTAGCACAGTGATTGCATACCTGGCAGGAGCCCACAGAATCCACACCGCTGTATATTTGCATTGCTATCTCTTCGTTTCCCAGTGCGCACCGCAGACTCTAGCCACAGACCGATTTCCTGAATAAGCAGCATGACGCTCCATGGGGACAAATCACTCGTGTTTGAACTCGCGTAGCTGATCCTTGTGAGATGGAAATATGTCCACTAGGTTTTGGAGCACCCCAATTTTGCTGGAAATTTCTAACAAGATATATTTTAGCCGTTATAACTCGTCATTCTCCCGCACAGTGACGCGGTACATGGGGGTGATGCACTCCCTTCACCACCATCATATGATCCCCCGAAGTTAGTTTTCAGTACTAAGAAACAAATATGTATTTCAGGTGGATGAATATTTCTGAGAATATTCTTGTGAAAACGTGATTATAAATCCACATACATGAATATGAATGAATTTAGGGAGTGTATAATAAGAAAAATATACTTCATATTTTGAAAAATCTGGAGAGTGAATATATATATATATATATATATATATATATATATATATATATATACTCACAGACATTAAAAAGTTGCATTATATATGCCAATCGAAATTCACCATGAAATAATATATCATCCACAGATCCAAAAATATTCATTTTAATGAACATGGATTTATGTTGTTCAACTAAGAAGCTCACTCATATGTTGTATTTTCAGTTCCAACAGCGTTTAGTAGGAGTGATCTCTTCTCACAATTTGCATCTGCCAAGCCAGCCACCTCACAAAATGTACGAGTGATACCAGGTAGAATTCTAAATGTGCATATGAAAATACATGTGATGAATAGGCTACAGAGAAAGGGAGACAGTTATTCACATATTTGTTAACTTTTAAAACACATGGAGAACTATTTCAATTAAAATTCGCTAGATTTATAACACCTACCATTTATCATACGAAAGGCAAGTCCAACTATACACCATGCCTCCTGTGAACCTCTTGTATTTCTATTCTGTTTGGGTTATTTTTCTCCACCATATTAGGATTAGAAGTCAAAGTCTAGTAGGGTATGTGTTTGTGTCAGGGATTCAGTATTTTGAATGGAAAATTGGAAAATGTATCCAATGTGTATGCAAATATGTGCTACACAAAAAATTCCCACTCTCATTCAGCACAATGCCTTGACATTACCTTCGCCCCACATAAGACACAATTAGAGGAGAAGAGTTAGAAAATCTGTGAATACATATGTGGAATGAAAAATGCTCAGGAGTTCACAAATTTGCAGGTGGTAGAGGAGTTTCCAAAAGTAAGGGACAGGGTAAAAACTCCACAAACATGAAGTTCTGCCAGCCTAACATCTGGAGAAACTGCCTCTGAGGTTGGGCAATGAAATATATGCTGTTGTCAGGAGCATTAGTTTCATTTGTTGTGAGACCATCATAGCTGAGTCTTCATCTATGTGATCTGGATGACATGGATTCTTATTTTCCAATGAACATGAGGCAGCAGTGCTGAATTTTCTATTTGTAGGTAACCTGTGGCCACTGGGGTCTAAGTGTCTCCCCTTGTGGACTGTAATTCCATTTGGTCATCCTCCACTATTCGTGGTATTTCTTGCTGCTGCACTGGGAGATTGGTGTTTGCTTCATGAAATACAAGGATTTCAAATGGGACACAGTGCTGAAGTAAGTTCTGTCAAGTGTGGTGGGTCAGGTTCGTCAGGAGAATGCACCAACCAGGCTTCTATCCCACATAGCTTGCCCCATTGACCATAGCAACCTGATTCTGAACATTGCCCTAAAACCTCTCCATATAACAATATGCTTTTACATATAAGGGTCTACTGGCTGCAAAATGTCAGTCACAATCCATTTGGAAGCCAATGGCAGATCCACATGCCCCCACCACAGATGTTTTATTACACACCTGCCATCCACTACTCTAGTACAACTACTCAGCAGGATCCAACTTACTGGCATCTCTGTTAAACACCATTTTCATAAAACCCAGTCAATCAAGGCACTGTCTTGTATACTCATGATCAGCAACAGGACATTCAAATGTTCTCCAGAGCTACCCGGTCATGGGAATTTCAAAAATTTCATGGTATTGATCTAGCCAATTTTCAAGGATGAAGTTGGAGGCACTGTGGATTTCAATTCACTCAGAAACCATTAAATGGTGAGGAAGCTCATTTCAATGAAAACTCTGGAGAATTCTTACAGGCAAGGCTTCCAAAAGTGCCCAAAAGTCAGATTAAGCCAGGTCCATTGAGGTCTACAATGTATGTTCCATGTGTGTTTTGACTCTCAAATATGGCTGCCAAGTCTTTAAGAATAATATCATGTGATATCCTGGCTGAGATTCCCTGTGCTCTGTGGAAAGTCACCTTGGGCCTAGAAGTCACTTTCCAAGGACAACTCTCATGCATGGCCATCTAAAATTCCAACACAATTCCTGGCAATAATTCTCTGAGATCAGTAAAAGAACTCAGTCTCTAAGGGGAATCACACCAGAGTGCAAGCCTAGGTGGACCCAGTGATCCCTTCCAACCGCCAGACATATGTCCACAATTAAAACCAAACACTCTCACATGGCCCTCATCTTCTTCCATATAGACACTCATCATATCCTCTGGCTGGAGGTTTCCATAAGGGACGCAGCCCACGACAGTGTCTAAAATAAGCTCCCAGCCCCTCATTTGCCTAAAGTCAGGGTGGCCTGGACTCTCTTCCTGTGAACCAGGAGTGATCAAATAGGCCTGCCTTTAATATTGCTTGGCTTCTCCAACTTGAGGCCTTCTAGCTTTGGGGTTTAGATTCTTTAAGTGAATTGGAGTCATGAAAATCAAGCACCTATGGCCTAGCCTCTGCAGGGCTTTGAAGAACTAATTTGACCCAAAGGATCCCTATTCTCACTTGATGAATATCAGGAACCTACCAGAGGAAGGCAAGAGAGTTCATCAACAATATCTGATCTTTTTGCCATTTTGGTTTTGGATGCACGCATGGGATCTATCTTTAGATCCATCAGGTGCTGAGAATCTAAGCCACAGCCTCACACAGGGCCAACAGGCTGATTCAGACATATCCCAATCCTAAGCAATTAAGCAAAGAGCCACAGGTGATGCCCTTTCATTTCCATTTGAAAACTCTTTTCTTCAGGCTTCACAAAGTGGTGGCTTGAGGCAAAAAACTTCCTGACATTCAACAGAACAATAGGTAAGCAGAAGGACCAAAGCAGGGTTTCTCCACTGAGACTTTCCTGGTCAACAGATATCTGAGATTTCTGAGATGCTAGCCATTTCCTTCAGCTTCCAGTACATAGCAATGTCACAGATCTTGGAGGCGGTACAAATCTTGGACACAAAACCATGATACTATTCTGGAGAGTCGCCAGAATTGAGAGAGAAAACAGGAAATTAGGAAGCTTGTAGGTGTTTCCCATCCATAAGGCAAGCCAGAGTCCACTCATGAATTGGGCAGGATGAATGCTGGGAAGCTTTCTACTAGACAGAACACATCCATTGATGCATTGTCTTTTCTAATGTCTACAACAATGGACTCAGTGGGATACACACACACATAGGAACACTCGCCTTGTCAAAGGACTTAATACAAATATTCCACTCCATACCAAACAAACCGCCTTTCCTACCTATCCTCAGAACATGAGACAAAACCACAAACTCACACCCACACCCACAAAGGCACCTCCTTCCCCCTAGTAGGTCTGTGACTCCCCAGAGTATCCTCTGACTAGTGAGCCATACTATGTTCCTCCAAAATGACCTCTCCTGTCTCAGATCATGTCTGCTTGGCCAACTCTGTGAAGTTCTCAAGAGCCAGCGGTGAGGCACTACCTGCCTTCTCAGGAAAAGCCCCTCTTCAGAGGTTTCCTGGCATTTGGCCTTCCTCACATCTGTAGGTACCAAGAAAGACTGACTCTGTCCTTGGTAAATCCAAACATGTCAGACCACTGGGACTAGGACAGAGACTGTCTCTGGGTGCCTGGCTTCCTGGATTTCAAGTTCAGAGAGTTCCATCACCAAGGAAGTGAGGTGAGATCACTTCCTTCAGGATCTGAATTATGTCACTGCCTTGGCAACCACTTTGTCCTAACAGTTGCTTCCAAAATACTATGAGGTGGAGGCTGCCCTGATTTTCATGGGACACTTTCTCTAGTTAGAATGTTATATCAACCGTAAGCACCCAGGAACAGCTTCCACACAGGACTGGTTTGGTCCATGTTCTATACATTAAGAAGAGAGAGATTGATTCAGACACAACCCTTCATCCTGACCAGGATGATTGCCATGGAAGATGACTTTTGCTTTCTGTGGTAATTCATAGCTGCCTTCATCTTCACCAGGGATCACTTCTGCATGAACATTTGAGTTTCTCAGCAGGTGAACATCCCCTAGATTCCTGTAGTTTAATACACACACTGTTCCTGCTCTCCTGCAAAGTTAGTGTATGGTTAGGGTTAATAATATGTTCGATTTGGGTTAGGAATCATTCTGCAGGATGAATAATGAGATTGGGAACCTGCGATATTTATAAGAATATATAGGTGAAATATATGTATGAAAACGGGAATCTAAGAAGGATTTGAAGCCCAGAAGGGCATTGAGCCCTTGATTTGGATACTTAGTGTTGAATTATGTTCTGTACAATTGTCTCAGTTAAATCGAAATACAGTGGCATAGGACCTTGTACCTTGGATGATTGAATGTAGAAGAGAACACCCAGTCAAAAAGGGATAGTCAGTAGGATTAGGAAGATAGTCAGTAGGTTTAGGAAGAAGAGTGAGTATATGATTTGGAATAAAAAGCTTCTTTAGCAATAGGGTTTCATTGGGAGAGTGAATGTAAATGTCAGCACATGTGAAGAGTTAGTCACAATGATGAACTGGGGAAAATGTGTAGGAAAGCAGGTGTCAATAGAGACATTACAAAATCAGGCAAAGTATAAAGTGAGTCATAGGATTAGACATTTTCAACAGGGTTGAGTTTGAATACATAATCATAGGAAAAAACAAATATGTCGTCACGAATGGGAATGACATTTGAGAGCATTAGGCAACCTGGACATGGATGTTATTAGTTATCCACGTTCACTTTCCTTTTAGGCTTTTGTACAATCATAAATGTTACATTTTTATGTTTTTTTTTGTTCAGAATATTACTGTGATAAAATGTATATGTAGATCAGGTGACATGAGTATTTCTTTCACCATTTTGGGGGGCAATATTTTGAAGACGTATACATTAGTATTAGGGGTACAAAGAGGTGTACCCTGTGTCTATTAATATAGAGATAATGCATGAATAGTCCATACTATGAATAAATAACGTAACTGTTTCCACTTTAAATAATGGATTGAATTGATATGTGAAAATATATAAGAAATCTTATATTGATATACAATCATTCATTCCAACCAGTTATATATCTAATGGTAATATTAGGATTATGGTTTATGAAGAATGGTGTTTGAGTTTTGCTTTATACGTGATGATGTTAAACAAAAATAATGTGTTTGGAAAGAAGTCTCATGAAAAGACCAGTCAAGAAACATGGAGGGATACATGTGTTCTGAATCAGGAAGTGATTGATCGTGAAACAAATGCCTATAAATTTTCTAATTTGTGACTGAAATATATATCCCATGATGTGCATAAACTGAAGACATAGTAACGTACAAGTGTTGAATAAAAATGAAAGTCAAAATACACATCATGTCCCCTGGAAATCAACTTGCATTGATTTTAAACTGGCTAAGTAACTGTAGAAATATTAGGGTTTGTATGCACCATTCACTGAATTTAGTTTTCAGTACTAGGAAACAATATGTATTTCAGGTGGATGATTATTTCTGAAAATAATCTTGTGGAAACTTGATTATAAATCCACAGATATGAATATGAATGAATTTAGCGAGTGCATAATAAGACACATATATTTCATATTTTGAAAAATCTAAAGAGTATATATATATATACACACACACACAAAAGCACAGATATTAAAAAGTAGCAATACAGGAGATCCATTATGAAGGCAGGCATGGAGAAATCAAGTCTCTGATCTCTTCAGCTGCGCGGGCATAGGGAGTCGTAAACTGTCTAAATGCTGTTTGCTCAGAATCACTAGGCAATATTGACCTGTTGTGAATCTGGGGTGAACAGTCTGGGCCCCTCAGAACACACACAAAGCCCGGATTGGCTGCATTCAAGCTTAGATTCGTCTGGTTTTTGTGACTCAGCACTAACATTCCATCTGAAATAACTGGTCGGGCTTTCTGAATTGAGAGTTAAAAGCCAACTGAGCCTTCATAGGCAGTGGCCACAGGATTGAAATGGGGCTTGGGAGAGATAGTCAGGACCCACCTGTTGCATTGGTCACCCAGCAAAGGGAACGAACGGTCACCATTTGAATGGGATACCACCATGGCAGAGAACTGACGTCACAGGCGGAGGAGATAACTTCATTGAAACCAGCGCGACAAGTGTGTAATCCCATTGCCATATCTCTCAACAACGCAGGGAAACCTCAAGGGCCCTTCCCACCTCTGCCGTAATGGCCCCTCCCAGCTCTCCAAGGAGCGCGATACCCAGACCTAGGGAATCAAGATTGGCTCGGGACTCGCGGCGTGGAATTCCCTGCTACCGCTCCCACCAGTGCTGACAATTGAGGTCTCTTACACCACCTACCGGGGCCATGGCTCCTGAAGGGCAAGCAAATTCGCTGGAGGTTCTCAGCCCCAAGCTCTACAAACTTAGGGTCTGAGGAAGGCAAACAAGGAGAGTGTGCCCAGGCGTTCATGGAAACAGGGCTACCAGAAGCAGAGACCTGGCTTGTAACCAGTATTGTGGTGAGCATCACAGGTGAGTGGGGCCTGGCTTGAGGAAGCACAAGAGAAAGCCCTAGGCACTCAGAATTGGAGACCCGCCCAGTCTGGGAGAAAGAGGTGCTGCACAGTGATTGGTTCTCACTTATTGAGAGGAGAAGCTTGGCCCAGTGCGCACAGCTCCACCTACTGGAAGAGAAGTTATTTGAACTCTAGGACTGCATGTATTATTATTATTTTTTTATTTGTTTTTTTTTCTTTCATTTTCATTTTTGTTATTGTTGTTCTTTAACTTTTTTAAATGTTTTTATTTTTTAATTTTTTTATTTTATTATTATTATTATTATTTTAAATTTTAATTTTCAATTTTTTAATCATCATTACTTAAAACTTTCTTTCTTTATTTTCTATTTTTTTCTTTTGTCTTTTCATTTCTTTTCATTTTTCTTATTCCCCCTTCCTTGAATTCTACCTGCCTACTCTCATTCTCTTTAGTGACTTCTCCCTTCCCTTCTAATATCTCTCCTCCCAAGCATCAAATAAATTTATAAGAGTAAGCAGTAACTCAGTAGTCAAACAGAAGAAGAAGTAACATGAGCAGCATATAAAAACGAGGAAGAAAAGGAGTACGAACAATGAAGGACAGCCTAAATATTCAAGAGCACCTAGAGTCATCAAAAAAATGGTCATATAAAGAACTCAAGTAATACCTTAGACAGATGGAATGGAACCTTAAAGAGGATATGAGACAGCAAAAACAAACAGTGATAAAACGCATTGAAAATGAATTACATAAACAGATAAAATGAGAAATTAAGCATCTTTATCAGGAGATAGAGATTATTAGAAAAATCAAACAATAATTCTAGAAATCAAGGAAATGATAAACCAAATTAAAAACTCAATTGAGAGTATCACTAACAGAGTAGAGCAAGTAGAAGACAGAATGTCAGATAATGAAGACAAAATATATTATCTTGAAAAAAGTCTAGCCAACAAAGAAATGCTGTAAAAAATTATGAGAAAACATTCAAGAGATATGGGATAACATAAAAAAAAACAAACTAATGAGTCATATGGATAGAGGAAGGTACAGAGATTAAAACCAAGGGAATGAGAAACCTGGTGAATGAAATAATTACAGAAAACTTTCCAGAAATAAAAATGGAAATGGATAAACAAATTGTAGATGCTTACAGGACACCGAGCACACAAAATCACAGTAGACCAATGCCAAGACACATTGTTATAAAGATATCCAATATACAGAACAAAGAGAAAATATTAAAAGCTACCAGAGAAAGGAGGCAGATTACAATCATTACAATCAGGGGTAAACCAAAAAGTTTAACAATGGATTTTTCATCATAGACGCTGGAAGTGAGAAGATCCTGGAACAACGTACTTCAAACACTGAAAGACAATGGATGCCAACCAAGAATTATGTATCCAGCAAAATTAAGCTTAAGATAAGACAACGAGATAAAAATATTTCATGATAAACAAAAGCTAAAAGAATTTCAGCCAGATAACCAGCATTGCAAAGCATCTTGAGCAAAACACTACACGAGGAAGAAATGAAAATCAACAACGAAAACCATCAGTGAGAAGTGCCTCAGTAATGACAGAGGTAAGGGGAAAAGCAAATCATGGAGAATCAAACTAATTAAAAAATATATATATAAAAACATGGGTGGCAGTACAAACCATATATCAATAGTAACTCTAAATGATAATGGCTTTAACTCTCGAATAAAGTGACATTGGCTTGTAACTTGAAATAAAAAAAAACAAATCCAACAATATGTTGCCTCCAAGGGACACATCTGAATGGAAAAGACATACACAGGCTGAAGGTGAAAGATTGGGAAAATTTATACCATGCACACGGTCCTCGTAAGCAAGCAGGGGTGGCCATCCTCCTATTGAATAAAATCGACCTCAAGACTAATTTAATCAAAGGGATAAGGAAGGACTTTATATACTGTTAAAAGAAACCATTCACCGACAAGACATAACAATTATCAATATTCACGCAGCAAATAATGGTGCTGCGACGTTCATAAAACAATTTATCCTCAAGTTCAAGAATCAAATAGACCACAATACAATAATTATGGGTGACTTCAACTCACCTCTCTCACCATTGGACAGATCCTCCAAACAAAAGTTGAATAAAGAAACTATAGAACTCAATATCACAATCAATACCCTATACTTAGCTGACATATATAGAATATATCAACCATCATCAAGTGGATATACTTTTTTCTCACCAGCACATGGATCCTTCTCAAAAATAGACGATATGTTATGCCATAGGGCAACCCTCAGTAAATATAAAGGGGTGGAGATAATACCATGAATTTTTTTGTGATCATAATGGAATGAACCTGGAAACCAATGATAAAGAAGGAAGAAAAAATCATACATCACATGCAAAATGAAGAATATGTTACTGAATGATCAATGGGTAACAGAAGACATAAAGGAGGAAATCAAAAATTCTTAGAGATAAATGAAAATACAGACACAACATATCAGATTCTATGGGACACAATGAAAAGAAGTTTTAAGAGGTAAATTCATCACCTGGAGGTCATTCCTCAAAATAGAAAAAAAAAACAAACAAACAAACAAATGAGCTCACACTTCATCTCAAAGCCCTAGAAGAAGAAGAGCAAAACAACAGAAAATGTAGCAGAAGGAAAGAAATAATTAAAATCATAGCGAAATTGAAACAAAAGAAACTATTGAAAAAATTAACAAAACTAAAA
Organism: Callospermophilus lateralis; assembly: GCF_048772815.1. Classification (NCBI taxonomy): domain Eukaryota; kingdom Metazoa; phylum Chordata; class Mammalia; order Rodentia; family Sciuridae; genus Callospermophilus; species Callospermophilus lateralis. The sequence continues at coordinate 927,833 of NW_027514404.1, forward strand.
GTGCTTCTTCAAAAAGATAAATAAGATCAACAGACCCTTAGCCATGCTAACGAAGAGAAGAAGAGAGAGAACTCAAATTACTAACATACGGGATGAAAAAGGCAATATCACAACAGATGCTACATAAATACAGAAGAAAATTAGAAATTATTTTGAAAAACTGTATTCCAATAAAATAGAAAATAGTGAAGACATCGATAAATTTCTTAAGTCATATGATTTGACCAGACTGAGTCAGGAGGAAACACACAATTTAAACTGACCAATATCAATGGATGAAGTAGAAGAAGCAATCAAAAGACTACCAACCAAGAAAAGCCCAGGAACGGATGGGTATACAGCAGAGTTTTACAAAACCTTTAAAGAAGAATTAATACCAATACTTTTCAAGTTATTCAGGAAATAGAAAAACTGGAAGCTCTGCCAAATTCATTCTATGAGGCCAACATCACCCAGATTCTGAAACCAGACAAAGACACCTCAAAGAAAGAAAACTACAGACCAATATCTCTGATGAACCTAGATGCAAAAATCCTCATTAAAATTCTGGCGAATTGGATACAAAGGCACATCAAAAAAATTGTGCACCATGATCAACTTGAATTCATCCCTGGGATGCAAGGAGGCTTCAATATATGGAAATCAATAAATGTTATTCACAACATCAATAGACTTAAAGATAAGAACCATATGATCATCTTGATAGACGCAGAAAAACCATTCAACAAAGTAGAGCATTCCTTTATGTTCAAAACATTTTAAAAACTAGGGATAACAGGAACTTACCTCGACATTGTAAAAGATAACTATGTTAAGCCTCAGGCTAGCATCATTCTGAATGGAGAAAAATTGAAGGCATTCACTTTAAAATCTGGAACAAGGCAGAGATATCCTCTATCACCACTTCTATTCAATATAGTTCTCGAAAAACTGGCCAGAGCAATTAGAGAGATGAAAGACATTAAAGGCATAAAAATAGGAAAAGAAGAACTTAAATTATCACAATTTGTAGATGACATGATTCTATACATAGAAGACCCAAAAGGGTCTACAGAAAAAACTACTAGAACTAATAAATGAATGCAGCAATGTGGCAGGATATAAAATCAACATGCATAAATCAAAGGCATTTCTGTATATCAGCGACAAAACTTCTGAAACAAAAATGAGTCAAAACACTGCATTCCCAATTTCCTCAAAATAATTAAATACTTGGGAATCAACCTAACAAAAGAGGTGAAAGTTTTATATAATGCAAACTACAGAACCCTAAAAAGAGAAATAGAATAAGATCTTAGAAGATGGAAAAATATACCCTGTTCATGGATAGGCAGAACTAACATCATCAAAATTGCTATATTACCAAAAGTTCTCTATAGGTTTAATACAATGCCAATCAAAATCCCAAAGGATTTTTTTTTGTAGAAATAGATAAAGCAATCATGAAATTCAAATGGAAAATAAAAGACCCAGAATAGCAAAAGCGGAGGCTAGAAAAAAGTATCCTCGGACCAAATGCGTGACCGACACAACTTCCCAACATATTCAAAGCCGGCTTTCTCTTGAAACGACCCAACCGGGACCCCATCACCTTTGAAGGTAGGGAGCATCTGTCCACTTATCGCCGGGCTCTAATAGTGGGTATCTTAGTGGCCGCTAGGTGACCAACTAATTTGGCCAAGGTAAGAGAGATTATTTAAGGGCCTGATGAATCTCCCTGTATGTTCCTAGAGATAATTATGTAGGCATACAAGAGACATACTCCTTTCGATCCTCAGGCAGAGGATCAAAAGGCATCTGTCACAATGGCCTTTATTGGGAAAGCTGCCCTGGATATTAAAAGAAAGTTACAATGCTTAGATGGATTACAAGATATGACTTTGAGGGATTTAGTCAGAGAACCTGAGAAGGTATACTTTAAGAGAGAAACTGAGGAAGAGAAGGGAGCTGAGTGAGGATAAAAGAAACAAAAGACAGACTAAGGCATTGACTAAGGTCCTGGTCACAACAACAAATAGGCCAGAAATTAAGAAACAGAGAGACAGGAAGGGATACCTGGGCACACACTAGAGGCCACCCCTGGCCTCAGATCAATGTGCCTACTCTAAAGAAAAAGGACACTGGGCCAAAGAGTGCCCTAGAAAGAGACAGCCATGCCAGCCAGATATTCTGACTCTGGAGGAATACTAAGAAAGTCCGGGCTCAGATCCTCTCCCTGACCTCAAGGTAACTTTTGAAGTGGAGGGGAACACAATAAACTTTGAAGTAGATACAGGGGCAATATACTCAGCCCATAAGGCCCATTAGGCCCTCTACCGAATAAAAGGTCTCTAATTCAAGAGTCTAACAGAAGTAAATATCGGGCTTTGACAACTAAGAGGACCATGGACCAGGGAAAAGGAAAAATCCATCACTCCTTCCTAGTAATCCCAGAATGCCTGGCCCCATTGATGGGCAGAGTTCTGCTCACCAAGCTCTGGGCCAAAATAACTTTTAACCCTGAAGGCCCCCAAGTGGAATTTTTTAATCCTTCAGTAACTACTCCTATAATCATGGCTCTAACTATGTCAGTAGCAAATGTTCATCAACTCACTCACCTTTGTTCAAAGAAACTGCATTCATTCGTGAAGGATCAAGAACACAGTTTTCCACTAACCTACTCACAGCAAAAGGAAACAACTGAATGGGTAACAAAAGCCTGTCAGGTCCATTAATTGGTTAAAGCTTACACTTCCAAGCTTCCTGCAGGAAAGCACCTATGAGGAACCAGACGAGGACAATTCTGGGAAGTGGACTTTACTGAAATTAAGCCAGTAAGGTATGGACTTAAATAACTCCTAGTCTTTGAACATACATTTTCAGGATGTATTGAAGCCTTCCCCACACACACACAAAAAAAGAAATAAAAAAGAAGAAAAAAGAAACATCGCAAATGGTTGTAAAGAAGATCCTGGAAGATATTTATTCTCCCCTTGACGACCAGTAGTCTTAACCCTCATCAGCCCCTTAAGCTGCGATGGCTGATCACAAATCCTACTGGACACGAAGTATGGCCTATCTCGAATACAGCCCCCTTACGAACCTAGTGGCCATCTCTCCACCCAGTCATTTGTCAGCTGGCTATAGGTCTTTCCTATTGGGATATCCCTGATTAACAGGATCCCACTAAAATTCCATTAAATCCCTTCCGTGCCATAGATAATGGAAACAAACATTATAGATGTAGGGACACGTGAGCCAGATGCAGGTTGGCTAGCCTAGATTACTATGTTTGCCCGGCAGACTATCAAAGCCACAAACAGTCACGGCTGTGGGGGGGGAGAGCAGACTTCTATTGTAAGTCATGGGGATGTGAGCATACAGGGACTGTCAGATGGAACCCAAACTCCTCATCAAATTCTGTACACAGCATTGGCCATATTACGAATTAGATAACCAAAACCGATGGCCCCCAGAGGGGTCTCTAGATCCTCAAATTCTGTGTGACCTTTTTAACTTCTGCAAGTGCTCAAAAGGGTGAAAGGAGATTCCGCTATGTGGAGGCCTTCTCTCTCCTTTGCTCACATCCTGAACTATGCTTCTCCAATAGATGCTCAGCCTCAGCCTTGTGCTCCAGACTCTCTGCTGTCACTCCCACCTCAGCAACTTGATTTCTCCCCTCCAATATCTAGATCAAAAACCCAAATCTCGACTGGTTCTCAGATCATTGCTCCCTTGCTGAGGTTGCAGGTACTGAGGTACCACTCCATTCACTCACTCCTCTCCTCTCCTGTCAGTGCCCGCACCGGGTCCCACCCAGTCCTCTTACCACTTAATGCAAAGCTCAAACCCGCTGAGAAGAATCCTCAGACCCTAATACAAGATGTAATGAAAATGGCCTTTAATGTTGCTTTGTCATCACTAAAAACAGGTTACTAAGAATTTAAAGTCCCTCACAGGCTTTTTGGAATCTCACTCCCGTCTCCCCCTCTGTTCTATCTGTTCTACTGCTCCAGTTTTTGTTGCTATTAAGATCCCAAAGCCCTCTCCCAATATTCTTTTACATCTCTCCTTCCTCATTCTCAGATCCACAGAGCTGCTCTTATCCCTGCCTTCCAAATTGTCCCCCTCTGTACCAAGCCCACAGAAAAGTCTTAACTGACCTTCTCCAGAAGTCTTCACCATGGCTGATTTAGGACTTTCAGCAAAAGAGTCCCGATAAAAGAGTTCACTGTAGATAAACTTCCTATTTTTGTGTTGCCCTGGTCTCCTTGGCAACTGGCTAAAAAATTCAGCACTCCTGATCTAGACACACCCTTACTAGTTTTTCACAAAATATTTGAAAAAAAGGCCTCTGGCCTTGAGCTGGGGCTTCACAGAGATGGCTACATTTCTAAGATAAAGAAGTTACAAACTGGGCTGTATGGAAACAGCTGGAAGGAGGAAAAAAAGAAAGGGAAGACACCCCCACCCAGGTGTCCTTGAAAAGTTAACTTGCCCAAACTGAGGAAAAAACAGAAACAAAAACTGCTTTTTGTGAACTTCTGCAGACTGTGAACTTCTGAGCCCCTTCCCTTACGTGTTGGGTACAAAATTCTGAAACTACGTAACTTGGGTTTCAGGGGATTAATTGATTACAACAGAAGCAATGCCCTCTGAATCTGGTTGAAACCAAAAAAGACTGTTTCCGTGTCTTTGGTGCTATCTTAGGTGCCTTGCCTTGTCCGTCCCTACAACAGTATAATTCTATATACTTAAACATTGTTTATGTTTTCATGAAATGTTCAACAGATGTGATTAATTGTGAAATGGTGCAGATGTTTCCCAGAGTGCTCAATCATGACGCAGGTTCATTTGAAGATCAAAGAGGGGGACATACAACCCGGTTCCGCTGGGAACATATGTCCCTCACCTTAGCCATTCTATTACGAATAGGAGTTGCTGCAGGGTTGGGCACAAGAACCACTGCTCTGGTCCATGGGACACAACAAGTGACCCAATTAGAAGCAGCAATAGATCAAAACTTAAAGATTTTAGAAACCTCCATCACAGCTTTGCAGGAATCTTTAACCTCTCTCTCTGAAGTTGTTTTACAGAAAAGGCGAGGGTTGGACCTCCTTTTCATGACAGAAGAGGGCCTTTGTGCTTCATTGAGGGAAGAATGTTGTTTTTATGTCGACAATACTGGAGTTGTAAAAAAATCTATGAGTAAATTAAAAAGATGCCTTGAAGAGCAACAACGAGAGAGAGAGGCACAAAAAGCGTAGTTTGAGTCTTTTTTTACACAGTCCCCCTGGTTAATTACGTTTTTATCAACCCTGGCCGGTCCAATAATAATCCTCATAGTATTACTAACTATAAAACCCTGTTTCCTGAATCATGTAATTTCTTTTCTCCAAGCTCAAATTGGACAAATTAAAATTATGGTAATACCCCACTAGCAGACATAGAATGTGACACCCCACAACGATCACTTTTATGATTAAAAGTAGCCAGAAAAAGAAGTGGGGAATGAAAGGTTAATAAAATATGTACTTGTCACTTCCTGTTTTTCTGTACGCTTAACAAAACACTGTTGAAATCTTGAGAACTCTTTGCTAATCTTGTTGCCAGAATGTGCTGTCCCCAATAGCCAAACTGCAGAATCTACTCCCTCCCCCGGTTGAATAGAAACCTGAACTGTACTTGGATCATTGAATGTAGAAGAGAACATCCATTCAAAAAGTTATAGTCAGTTGGATTAGAAAGATTGTCGGTAAGTTTAGGAAGAAAAGTGAGTATAGGATTTGGAACAAAAGTTCTTTAGCAATAGGGTTTTGGTTAGAGAGTCAATGTAAATGTCAACACAAGTAAAGAGTCAGTCACAATGATGCACAGGGCAAAATATGTAGGAAAGCAGATATCAATAGAGACATTAGGAAATCAGGAAAAGAATAAAGTGAGTGATGGGATTAGATATTTTGAACAGGGTTGAGGATGAATATGTGAGCTTAGGATAAAACAAATATGAAGTCAACAATAGGATTGACATTTGATAGCATTAGCGTAGCCCAAGACAGTGTCCAAAATAAGCTCTGTTGCCCCTCATTTGCCTAAATTCCCAGTGGCCTGTACACCCTTCCTGTGTACCAGGAGTGATCAAATAGGCCTGCCCTTAATACTGCTCTGCTTCTCCAATTTGAGTCCTACTGAGTGTTGGGTACAGATTCTTTATGTGAATTGGAAAGATGAGAAAACTCAAGCACCTATTGGATAGCCTCTGAATAGATTTGAAGAACTCATTTGACCCAAACGATCCCTATTCTCACTTGATGGAATTCAGGAACCTTACAGAGGAAGGCAAAATACTTCATCAACAATGACTGCTCTTTTTGCCATTTTGGATTTTATGCACCCATGGGATCTTTCTTTAGATCCATCAGGTACTGAGAATCTAAGTCAAAGAATCACACTGGGCCAAGAGGCTGATTCACACACATCTCTTTCCAAATCAATTAAGGAAAGAGCCAAAGGTTAAGCATATTGATTTCCATTTGAAAAATCTTTCCTTCAGGATTCACAAAGGGTTGGCCTGAGACAAAGACCTTCCTGACTCTCAGGGCAACAGAACAATAGGTAAGCAAATGGCCCAAAGCAGGGATTCTCCACTGAGACTTTACTGGTCACACTGATATCTGAGTTTTCTGAGATGCTCGCCATTCCATTCAGCTATCCAGTACATGGCCATGTCACAGAGCTTGGAGGTAGTACATATCTCGGACAAAAAACCATGAGCCTATTCTGGAGATTGGCCCTAATTCAGGAAGAAAACAGCAACTTAGGAAGGTAGCAGGTATCGCCCATCAATAAGGCAAGCCACAGTCAATTCATAAATTGTGCTGGATGAATGCTGGGAAGCTTTCTATGAGACAGGACACATCCATTGATGCATTCTCTTTTCTTATGTCTACAAGCAATGACACAGTGGAATACACAGACATAGAAACACTTGCATTGTCAAACGACTTACTAGAAACAGTTCACTCCAAACCAAAGAAACTGCCTTTTCTACCTATTCTCAGAACATAAGACAAAACCACAAACCCACACCCGCAATGGCACCTCCTTCCCCCAAATAGGTCTGTGACTCTCCGGAGTGTGCTCTGACTGATGGGCCATACTATGATCCTCCGAAATGGCCTGCCCTGTCTCAGATCTGATCTTCTTGGCCAACAATGTGAAGTTGTTAGAAGCCAGGAGTGAGCCACTATCTGCTTTCTCAGGAAGAGCCCCTCTTCCGAGCTTTCCTGGCATTTGGCCATCCTCACATCAGTAGGTATCAAGAAAGACTGACTCTGTCCTTTGTAAATCCAAAAAAGTGAGACCACTGGGACTACGAATGGGACTGGCTCTGGGTGCCTGGCTTTCTGTATACCAAGTTCAGAGAGTTCCATCACCAAGGAAGTGAGATGAGATCACTTCCTTCAGGAACTGAATGAGATCACTGCCTTGGCAACCACTTTGTCATAACAATTGCTCCCAACGGTCCCATGAGATGAGGGCTGCCCCTACTTCCTGTGACACTTTCACAAGTTAAAATGGTATATCACCCGTAGGCAAAAAAGAACAGCTCTCCACACAGGCCGGGTTTGGTCCATCTTCTCTACATTAAGAAGAGATAGGCTCATTCTGACGCAACCCTTAATCCTGACCAGGTTGTTTGCCATGGAAGATGATTTTTGCTCTCTCAGGTCTTACATAGCTGCCTACATCTTCTCCACAGATCATTTCTGCATGGAGCTTTGAGGTTCTCAACATATGGAAGATCCACTGCATTCCTGTATTGTAAGACCAACACTGTCCCTGCTCTTCTGTAAACATAGATGTGAATTGGAGTCATGAGAAAACCCACGAACCTATGGGATAGCCTCTGCAGGGCTTTAAAGAATTCACTTGACCCAAATGATCCCTATTCTCACTTAATGGAGGTCAGGAACCTTACAGAGGAAGGCGAGAGACTCTATCCACCATGACAGTTCTTTTGTCCATTTTGGTTTTGGATGCATACATGGGATTTTTCTTTAGACCCATCATGTACTGTGAATTTAAGCCACAGCCTCACATAGGGCCAAGAGGCTGATTCAGACACATCCATTTCCAAAGCAATTAACTGAAGAGGCACAGGTAATGACCATTCAATTCCATTTGAAAACTATTTTCTTCAGGCTTCACAAAGTGTGGCCTGAGGCAAAGACCTTCCTGACATTCAGGGCAACAGAATAGTAAAGCAAAAGGCCCAAAGCAGGGTTTCTCCACTGAGACTTTCTTGGGCATACTGATATCTGAGTTTTCTGAGATACTCACCATTCCCATCAGCTATCCAGCACATGGCCATGTCACAGAGATGGAGGTGGTACATATCTTGGACACAAAATCATGAGCGTATTCTGGAGAGTGTCCAGAATTCAGGAAGAAAAAAGGAATTTAGAAAGATGGCAGGAATTGCCCATCCATACGGCAAGCTGCAGTCCATTCATAAATTGCACAGGATGAATGCTGGGAAGCATTCTCGTAGACAGGACACATCCATTGATGCATTCTCTTTTCTACTGTCTACAATCACGGACACAGTATGATATATAGACACAGAAACACTCACGTTGTCAAAGGACTTACTAGAAACAGTTCACTCCAAAACAAACAAACCAGCTTTCCTAACTATTCTCAGAACATGAGACAAAACCACAAACTCACACTCACACCCAAAATGGTACCTCTTTCCCCAAAGTAGGTTGTGTCTATCCGGAGTGTCCTCTGACTTGTGGGCCATACTATGTTCCCCAAAAATGGCGTGTCCTGTCTTCAATCTGGTCTCTTTAGCCAACTCTGTGAAGTTGTCAGGAGCCCGTGGTGAGAAACTACCTGCTTTCTCTGGAAAGGCCAGTCTTCATAGTTTCCAGGCATTTGGCTGTCCTCACATCAGTAGGTACCAAGAAAGAGTGACTCTGTCTTGTTAAATCCAAACAAGTGAGCCCACTGGGACATGGAGTGGGTTTGACTCTGTGTGCCTGGTTTCCTGGATCCCAAGATATCAGACTTTCATCACCAATAATGTAAGGTGAGGTCACTTCCTTCAAGAACTGAATGAAGTCACTGCCTTGGACACCACTTTGTTTTAACAGTTGCTTCCAAGGTTCTCAAAAGATGGAGTCTGCCTCTACTTGCTGTGACTCATTCATAAGTTAGAATGGTATATCAACCATAGGCACCGGGGAACAGCTCTCCACACAGCCATGGTTTGGTTCATCTTCTCTACATTAGGAAGAGAGAGGTTAATTCAGACACATCCCTTCAACCTGACCAGGTTGTTTGCCATGGAAGATGACTTTTGCTCTCTCAAATCCTTCATACCTGCCTACACCTTCTCCAGGGATAATTTCTGCAGGGACTTTTGAGGTTCTCAGCTGGTGGATGATACCCTACCTTCCTGGATTTTAAGACCAACTCTGTCCCTGCTCTTCAGTAAAGTGAGATTGAGGGAACAGTGTATGGTTAGTGTTAATATCATGTTCAATTTGGGTTAGGAGTCATTCTGCTGGATGAATTATGGTATTGGGAACCTGTGATATTTATAACAATATAAATGTGAAATATATGTATGAGAACAGAGATCTAGGAAAGATTTGAAGCCCAGAAAGGCATTGGGCCCTTGATTGGTATACTTAGATTGAATCATGTTCTGCACCGAGGTCTCAGATAAATCGATATACAATGGCATAGGACCCTATACCTCGGATGATTGAAAGTAGAAGAGAACATCCAGTCAAAAGGGATAGTCTGTAGGATTAGGAAGATAGTAAGTAGGTTTAGGAAGAAGTGTGAGTCTCGGAGTTGGACCAAAAGTTCTTTAGCAATTGGTTTTCAGTTAGAGGGTGAATGTAAATGTCAGCACATGTGAAGAGACAGTCACAATGATGAACTGGGAAAAATATGTAGGAAAGCAGATATCAATAGGGGCATGAGGAAATCAGGAAATGTATAAAGTGAGTGATAGGATTAGATATTTTCAAAAGGCTTGAGATTAAATATATAATCTTAGGAAGAAACAAATATGTAGTAACCAATAGGATTGACATTTGAGAGCAGTAGGCACCCTGGACATAGATGCTTTTAGTAATCCATGGTCACTTCCCATTTAGGCTTTGGTACAATCATATGTGTGACCTTTGCATTTTGTGTACAGAATACTACTGTGGTAAAATGTATATGTAGATCAGGTGACATGAGTATTTCTTGCACCATAAAGGGGAGTAATATTCTGGAAACTTATAAATTAGTACTGGGGATACAAATAGGTGTACCTTGTGTTGATGATTATTGAGATGATGCATGAATAGACCATATTGTGAATAAAGTATGTAACTGGATCCAACATTAAATAATGGTTTGAGTTTGCATCTGAAAATATATTGGAAATCTTATATTGATATATATACCATCATTCCAACGAGTTATATATGCAATGGTATTATTAGGGTTACGGTTTATTGTGAAGAGTGAGTTTTGCTTCAAAAATGATTATGGATTCGAAAATAATGTGTTTAGAAAGAAGTCTAGTGAAAAGACCAGTAAAGAAACATGGAGGAATACATGTGTTCTGAAGTAGTAAGTAATTGAAAGTGAACCAAATGCCAAAAAAATTTGTGAAGTTGTGGATGAAAAAATACATCCTATGATGTCCATAAACTGAAGAAATAGTAATGTACCAGTGTTGAGTAAAAATGAACTTCAAATTACACATCATGTCCCATAGCAATCTACTTGCATTAATGTTAAACTGGGTCAGTTACTGTAGAAATATTAGGATTTTTAAGCACCATCCACTGAACTTAGTTTTCAGTAGTAGGAAACCAAAATATATTTCAGGTGTATGAATATTACTGAGAATAATCTTGTGAAAATTTGAATTTAAATGAACATAAATGAATATGAATGAATTTAGGGAGTGTATAATAAGACACATATTTTTCATATTTTTTTTGAAATCTGGAGAATATACACACACACACACACACACACGCACACACACACACACACGCACACACACACACACACATTAATATTTAGCAATATATATGCCAATCGAAATTCATCATGAAATATAATTCATTCACAAATCCAAAAATATTCATTTTACTGAACATGGATTTATGTATAGTGTTTTTCACTAGGAAGCTCACCCATAGGTGGAATTTTCAGTTCCGTCATTATTTAGGGAAAGTCATCTCTTCTCAAAATTTTTATATTCCAAAGCCAGTGATCTTTCAAGAATGTATGTGTGATACCAGGTAGGATATTGTATATGCATAAAAAAATTACATGTGCTGAATAGGATACAGAGAAAGGGAGACAGGAATTTACATATGTGATAACTTTAAAAAATCATGGAGAAATATTAAAATGAAAAGTTTACTAAATTTAAAACACATACTCTTGATAAAGCAGAAGACAAATACAAATATACACCATGCTTCCTATGAAAGGACTGTACTTCTATTCAGTTAGGTTTTTTTTTCTCCATGATATTAGGATTAGTAGTCAGAGTATAGTAGGGTATGGGTTAGTGTCAGGGATTCAGTATTTCAAATGGAAAATAGGAAAATGAATCTAATGTGTATGCAAACATGTGATACACAAAAATCTTCCCTCTCTTATCCAGAACAAAGCCTTGACATAAAAGTAAGACACAATTAGAGGAGAGGAGTTAGAAAACCTGTGAATACATATGTGGAATAAAAAATGCTCAGGAGTTCACAACACTGGAGGTGGTAAAAGAGTTTACAAAAGTATGGGAGAGGGTAAACACTCCAGAAACATGGAGCTGTGCTGACCTAAAGACTTATTGAGAAACTTCCTCTGAGGTTAGGCACAAGAAATATATGTATGGCAATATGTAAATCAATGGTTCTGCAACTGATGTGATTCTGCAATCTGTATATGGAGTAAAAATGGGAGCTCATATCCCACTTGAATCAAAGTGTGAAATATCCCACTTGAATCAAAGTGTGAAATATGATATATCAAGAAGTATGTAATGTTTTGAACAACCTACAATGAAAATTAATTAAAAAAAGAAAAAGAAATATATGTAATTGTCAGGAGATTTAGCTTCGTTTATAGTGACACCAAAAATCTGGGTCTGCATCTATGTGACCTGGAGGACATGGTTCTTTATTTTGTAATGAACATGAGGCAGCAGGTCTGAATTCTCCCTTTGTAGGTAAACTGTTGCCACTGGGAGCTAAGTGTCTTCCCGTGTGGTCTGTGAAGCCATTTGGTCATCCTCCACTTTTCAGGGTGTTTCTTACTGCTGCACTCGGAATTTGGTATTTGCTTCACTAAATACAATATGTTCAACTGGGACACAATGCTGGAGGGAGTTCTGTCATGTGTGGTTGGTCAGGGTCGGAAAGAGAATGTACGAACCAGGCTTCTATCCCACATAGCTTTCCCCTTGACTATAGCAACCTGATTCTGAACATTGCCCTGAAACCTCTACATATAACAAGATGCCTTTACATATAAAGGTCTGCTGCCTGCACCATGTCAGTCGCAAGTTTTGGAAGCCAATGGAAGATCCAGGTGGTCCTACCAAAAATATTTATTTACACACCTACAGTCCACTGCTCTACACCCACTACCCAGCAGGCTCCAACTTACTGGCATTTCTGTTCTACACCATTTTCACGAAACTCAGTCAATCAAGGCACTGTTTGTTATACTCATGATCAGCAACAGGATATCTAAAGGTTATCCAGTGCCACCTGGTCATGGGGATTTCAAAAATTTCATGGTATTAATCTAGTCATTTTTCAAGGATGAAGTTGGAGGCACTGTGGGTTTCATTTAATTCAGGAACCATTAAATGGTGAGGAAGCTCATTTCAATGAAAGCTCTGGAGAACACTCACAGGCAAGCCTTCCCAAAGAGTGGCCAAAAGGACACATGAATCCAGGCCCATTGAGGTATACAATGTGAGGTCCATGTGTGTTTGGACTCTCAACTATGGCTACCAAGTCTTTAAGAATTAAATCATGTGATATCCTGGCTCAGAATCCCTGAGCTCTGTGGAAAGCCATCCTGGGCCTAGATCTCAGTTTCCAAAACCGATTCTCATGCGTGGTCTTTTAAAATCCCAACACTATTCATGGCAATACTTCTCTGAGGTCAGTTCCAGAACTCAGTCTCTAAGGGGAATGACACCAGAGTTCAAGCCCTGGTGGACCCAGTCAACTCTTCCAACTACCACACAAATTACCACAATTAAAACAAGAACCCTCCGATATGGCCCTCATCTTCTTTCATATAGACACTCATCATAATCTGGCTGGAGGTTTCCATGAGGGGCGCAGACCAAGACAGTGTCCCAAATAAGCTCCTTTGCCCTCATTTGCCTAAGTCAAGGTGGCCTGGACACATATCCTGTGAACCAAAAGTGATCAAATAGGCCTGCCATTAATACCGCTCCAATTTGAGGACTACTGTCTGTGGGGTTTAGATTCTTTATGTGAATTTTACTCATGAGAAAACCCAAGCACAATGGGCTAGCCTCTGCAGGTTTTGTAGAACTCTTTTGACCCAAAGGATCCCATTCTCACTTGATGGAGGTCAGGAACCTTACAGAGGAAGTCGAGAGACTTCATCCCAATAATTGTTCTTTTGGCGAATTTTCTTTTGGATGCACACATGGTAACTTTCTTTAGATCCATCAGGTGCTGAGAATCTAAGCCACAGCCACACACAGGGCCAAGGGCCTGATTCAGACACATCCCTTTCCAAAGCAATTAAGGAAAGTGCCACATGTATGCCCATTCATTTCCATTTGAAAACTGTTTTCTTCAGGCTTGACAAAGGGGTGGCCTGAGGCAAAGACCTTCCTGACATTCAGGGCAACAGAACAATAGGTAAGCAAAAGGCCCAAAGCAGGATTTCTCCTCTGAGACTTTCCTGGTCACACTGATATCTGAGTTTTCTGAGATGCTCGCCATCCCCTACAGCTATCCAGTACATGGCCATGTCACAGAGCTTGGAGGTGGTACATATCTTGGACACAAAACCATGGGCCTATTCTTGAGATTGGCCGGAATTCAGGACGAAAATAGAAACTTAGGAAGGTAGCAGGTGTTGCTCATCGATAAGGCAAGCTACAGTCCATTCATAAACGGGGCAATATGAATGCTGAGAAGATTTCTACTAGACACGACACATCCATTGATGGATTCTCTTTTCTAATGTCTACAACCACGGAAACAGTGGAATACACAGACATAGAAACACTCGCCCTGTGAAAAGACTTACTAGAAACAGTCCACTTCAAAGGAAACAAACCGACTGTCCTACCTATTCTCAGAAAATGAGACAAAACCACAAACCCACAACCACACCCACAAAGGCACCTTCTTCCCCTAAGTAGGTCTGTGACTATCCAGAGTGTCCTCTGACTTGTGGGCCATAATATGTTCCCCCAAAATGGCCTTTCCTGTCTCAGATCTTGTCTCCTTGGCCAACTCTGTGAACTTCTTAGGAGCCAACGGTGAGCTACTACCTGCTTTCTCATGAAAAGCCCTGCATCCGAGCTTTCCTGGCATTTGGCCTTCCTCACATCTGTAGGTACCAAAAAATACTGACCCTGTCCTTGGTAAATCCAAACAAGTGAGACCACTGGGACTGGGACTGGGACTGGCTCTGTGTGCCTGGCTTCCTGGATCCCACCTTCAGAGAGTTCCATCACCAAGAAAGTGAGGTGAGGTCATTTCCTTCCTGAACTGAATGAGGGCACTGTCTTGGCAGCCACTTTGTCCTAACTGTTGCTTGCAAGGGTCCCAAGAGATTGAGGCTGCCCCTACTTCCTGTGACATTTTCACAAGTTAGAATGGTATATCAACCAAAGGCACCCAGGAATAGATCTCCACACAGGCCTGGTTTGGTCCATGATCTCTACATTAAAAAAAAATCTGATTCAGACACAACCTTTTATCCTGACCGGGTTGTTTGCCATGGAAGATGACTTTTGGTCTCTCAGGTCCTTTATTGCTTCCTACATCTTCTCCAGGGATCATTTCTGCATGGACCTTTGAGGTTCTCAGCAGGTGGAAGTTTTTCTACATTTCTGTATTGTAATATCAACTCCTTCCCTGCTCTTCTGTAAAGTTAGATTGAGGGAACAGTGTCCGGTTATGGTTAAAAACATGCTCGATTTGGGTTAGAAATCATTTTGCTGGATGAATGATCGTATTGGGAACTTGCTATGTGTAGAAGAATATATAGGTGAAATATATGTATGAAAAAAGAAATTTAAGTCTGATTTGTAGCCCAGAAGGGCATTGGGCCCTTGATAGGGATACGTGGTGTTGAATTACGTTCTGCAGATTTGTCTCAGATAAATCGATATACAATGGCATAGCACCTTGTACGTTGCATGAATTAATGTAGAAGGAACATCAAGTCAAAAAGGCATAGTCGGTAGTGAAAGGTTAATAAAATTAATAAAATAGGTACTTGTCACTTCCTGTTTTTCTGTATGCTTAACAAAACACTTTTGAAATCTTGAGAAATGTTTGCTAATCTTGTTCTAGAATGTACTGTTCCCAACCGCCGAACTGCAGAATGTACTCCCTCACTCGGTGTCATGCAAACCGCCCACTCGCCCTTACCCATCACTGAACTTCCCTCTCTTCCCTCTCCAAGGAAAGTATATAAGCTCTGCTTAAGCTGTTCTCAGAGGTCTCTGCTCTATTTAATTTAGCTCTGAGCTCCAGCATGCTGGACCACAAATAAACCCTTTGCTGTTGCATGAGACAGTCTCTTGGTAGTATCTTCCTCTGACACTCGCCTGACCTTTACATATTGAGGTTCCACTGAGTTCCAGCAGTGGCGGACGAGAGACCCCAACGGGCTCCTCTCGGAGCAAGTAAGGCGCCTCTTTCTGGTTTCAGGTTTCTTGTTAGGGCTTGGCAAAATTGCTGGCGATGAAGAGCCTGGGCTCTCTCCGACGGTGGCTGAGAGACATGTCACAGAGACAAAGGGCACCTCTCTGGAGGACCCCGCAGAGAACTCGGGAAATCAAGGAACAATAGTCTTCTCGACTCAGTGATATTTTCTTTTAGATTCGTTATTGCCATACCATTGGGTTTTGCCGGCTACTCATTCCTGGTCTCAGTGTTGGACGTTCATTGCCTGTCTTTATGGTCTTGTCTTATCTGTGTCGTGTGTCCTTGCTTTTACTGTTTGTGGAACTTTCATTATGGAACAGAGCACGTCAATGCCTCTGTCCCTGACCCTTGATCACTGGACCAAAGTCCGCTTAAGAGCTCAGAATCTTTCTTTTTTTAGTAAAACGCTGGACCTGGCAGAATCTCTGTGCCTCAGAATGGCCCATCTTTGGAGTCGTATGGCCCCTAGAAGGATCTTTCTACTTCCCACTAATTTAAAAAGTCAGAGGTATTGTCTTTCAGCCAGCACCACATAGCCATCCGGATCAACAGCCATATATCTTAACTTGGCAGGACCTCTGCAAATCTCCTCCTCCATGGGTGAAGCCTTTCCTTGCCCCTACCTCTGCTCCTACTCCTTCCCCCATGATCTCTCAAACCTCTCAACCTCCTCCTCCTCCACCCTCTGTTCTCCCTGAGTCACAGATTTGACTCTACTGGACTCTTCTCCCCCTCCTTATCCCCTGCCCTCGTCCCCTAACACACAACACACTCTAAGTGATTCCGCTGCTGCTGACTAAGCCTCTCTACCATTGGAGGAAGCTAAGCCGGTAATAGGATCTGACAATGGACCGATGTTCATGACCCAGGTAAGTCAGGGGTTAGCCAGGAACCTGGAGATTAATTGGAAGTTAAATTGTGCTTATAGACCACAGAGTTCAAGACAAGTAGAAAGAATGAATAGAACCATTAAAGAGACCTTAACGAAATTAAGCTTAGAGACCAGCATAAGATTGGACTATGCTCCTGCCTTATGCAATGTTTCATGCAAGAAAAAATCCCTTTGTTTCTTTGAGTAACCTTACCACATGTGAAATTCTTTATGGTGGCCCTCCTCCAGTAGGGGACCTAAGCCCAACTGTAAGACCTAAAGATCCTTTCCACACCCCCTTGCTTGACAGACTTAAAGATCTTGAAAGAACTCAGTAATACCTGTGAAAACAGCTGGCCACTGCCTACCCAACTGGGAACCAGGGGATTCCACATCCATATCAAGTAAGAGATTTCATCTATGTAAGATGATATCAGGTGTCATCCCTGGTACCCCGCTGAAAAGGACCATACCAGGTGCTATTATAACACCTACAGTGGTAAACGTAAACAGAATCACTTCCTGGATCCATACCTCTCATCTCAAGCCTGCTGCCTGTACAGAATCTTTCTGGAAACTGAAAAAGACTGGTAACAGTTTCAAATTGTGTATTCGCAATGTGAATAAGGTTATATACTCTCCCCTTGGCTACAAGTAGTCCTAACCCTCATCAGCCCATTAAGCAGTGATGGCTGATCACAAATCCTACTGGAAAAGAAGTATGGTCTATCTCGCATACAGCCCCCTTAGGGACCTGGTGGCCATCTCTCCACCCAGACATTTGTTAGCTGGCTATAGGTATTTCCTATTGTGATATCCCTGATGAAGAGGATCCCACTAAAATACCATTAAATCCCTTCTGTACCATAGATAATGGAAACAAACATTATGGATGTAGGGACACGCGAGCCAGATGCAGGTTGGCTAGTCTAGATTACTAAGTTTGCCTGGCAGACTATCAAAGCCACAAAGAGTAATGGCTGTGTGGGGGAAGGCTGACTTTTTCTGTATGTCATGGGAATGTGTGCATACAGGGGCTGCCTGATGGAACCCCAATTCTTCATCAAATTCAGTACACAGCATTGGCCACATTACCAATTAGACAACCAAAAACTATGGCACCCAGAGGGGTCTCTAGATCCTCAAATTTTGCGTGACCTTTTTAACTTCTGCAAGTGCTCAAAAGAGTGAAAGGAAATTCCCCTATGTGGAAGCCTTTTCCCTCCCTCACTCACATCCTGAACTATGCTTCTCCAATAGATCATATCCTCAGCCTTCTGCTCCAGACCCTCTGATGTCACTCCCATCTCAGCAACTTGATTTCTCCCCTCCAATAACTAGATCAGAAACCCAAAGCTCCACCAGTTCTCAGACCATCGCCCCCTTGCTGAGGTAGCAGGTACATAGGTACCGCTCCACCGACTCATTCCTCTCATCTCCTGTCAGTGCCCTCACCGGGTCCCACCAGGTACTCTTACCAGCTAACCCAATGCTCAAACGAGCTGAGGAGAGCCCTGAGACCCTTATCCAAAATGTAATATAATTGGCCTTTAAAGTTGCTTTGTCATCACTGAAAACAGGTTACTAAAATTTAAAGTCCCTCACAGGATTTTGGGATCCTCACTCCCGTCTTTCACTCTGCTCTACCTGATCTACTGCTCAAGTTTGCTGCTAGGAAATTACCAATACCCTTTCGCATTATTCTTTTACATCTCTCTTTTCCCTCATTCTCAGATCCTCGGAGGTGCTCTCAGCCCCACCTTCCCCGTCTTTCCCCCTCTGTACCAGGCCCACAGAAAAGTCTTAAATGACCTTCTTCAGAAGTCTTCACCATGGCTGAGTTTTGAACTTTCAGCAAAACAGTCCCAATAAAGACTTTAATGTAGATAAACTTTCTCTTTCGTATTGCCCTGTTCTACTTGGCCACTGCCTAAAAATCTCAGTACTTCTAAGCTAGACAACCCCTAACCAGTTTTTCACAAAATATGTGAACAAGTCCTCTGGCCTTCAGCTGGGGCTTCACAGAGATGGCTACATTTCTAAGATAAAGAAATTACCAACCGGGCTCCATGGTAACAGCTGGCAGGGGGAAAATAAGAAAGGGAAGAAAAAGCTCTCCTCCTCCCAGGTGTCCTTGAAAAGTTAACTTGCACAGAACAGAAGGAAAAACAGAAACAAATACTGCTTTTTTAAACTTCTGAAGACTGTGAACTTCTGAGCCCCATCCCTTATATGTTGGGTACAAATTTCTGAAACTACCTAAACTTGAGTTTCAGGGGATTAATTGATTACAATAGAAGCAATTCCCTCTGAATCCGGTTGCAACCAAATAGGACTGTTTCCCTCTCTTGAGTGCTATCTTAGGTGCCTTGCTTTGTCAGTGCCTACAACAGCATAATTCTATATACTTAAACATCGTTTATGTTTTCATGAAATGATCAAGATATGTGATAAATTGTGTAATGGTGCAGATGTTTCCCAGAGTGCTCTATCATGATGCAGGTTCATTTGAAGATCAAATGGGGGGGCATACAACCGGTTCCACTGGGAACATATATCCCTCACTTTAGCCATCCTATTAGGAATTGGAGTTGCTGCACGGGTGGGCAGAGTAACCAGTGGCATTGTCCATGGGACACAAAAGATGACCCAATTAGAAGCAGCAATAGAGCAAAAGTAAGATATTAGAAACCTCCTTCAGGGCTTTGCATGAAACTTTAACCTCTCTCTCTGAAGTTGTTTTACAGAACAGTTGAGGGTTGGACCTCCTCTTCATTAGAGAAGGGGGCCTTTGTGCTGCATTGAGGGAAGAATGTTGTTTTTATGCTGACTATACTGGAGTCGTAATAAAATCTATGAGTAAATTTAAAAGACACCTTGAAGAGCATCAACAAGTGAGAGAGGGCCCAAAAGGGTGGCTTGAGTCTTGGTTCACACAGTCCCCCTGGTTAACTACGTTTTTATCAACCCTGGCCGGTCCAATAATAATCCTCATATTATTGCTAACTATAAAACCCTGTTTGCTCAACCGTGTAATGTCTTTTCTCCAGGCTCAAATTGGAGGAGTTAAACTTATGGTAATACCCCACTAGCAGACATTGAATGTGACACCCTCCAATGATCATTTTTATGATTAAAATTAGCCAGAAGAAGAAGTGGGGAATGAAATATTAATAAAATAGGTACTTGTCACATCTTGTTTTTCTGTATGCTTAACAGAACACTGTTGAAATCTTGAGAAATGTTTGCAAAACTTGTTCCCAGAATGTTCTATCCCCAGCTGCCAAATTGCAGAATGTACTCCCTCTCCCAGTTGCATGCAAACCGCCCACTCGCCCTGACCCATCAATACAATTCCCTCCCTTCTCTCTCCAGGGAAAGTATATAAGCTCTACTTCAGCTATTCTCAGGACTATCTGCTCTATTCAGGTGAGCTCTGAACCCCAGCATTCTGGACACCCAATAAACCCTTTGATGTTGCATGAGATAGCCTGTTGGTAGTCTCCTCCTCTGAAGCTCGCACCACGTTTACTTGGATGATTGAATGTAGAAGAGAACATCCAGCCAAAAAGGGATAGTCTGTAGCATTAGGAAGATAGTCAGAAAGTTTAGGAAGAAGGGTGAGTATAAGATTTGGAACAAAAGTTTCTTAGCAATAGGATTTCGATTAGAGAGTGAATGTAAATATCAGCACAAGTGAAGAGTCAGTCACAATGATGAAGTGGGGAAAATATGTAGGAAAGCATATATCAATAGAGACATTACAAAATCAGGCAAAGTATAAAGTGTGTGATAGGATTAGACATTTTGAACAGGATTGAGTTTAAATATATAATCTTAGGAAGAAACAAATATGTAGTCACAAATAGGATTGACATTTGAGAGCATTGGACAAATTTCAGGTGGATGAATATTTTGAGAATAATCTTGTGAATAGTTGATTATAAATCCACATATATGAACATGAATGAATTTAGGGAGTGAATATAAGACACATATATTTCATATTTTGAAAAATCTGGAGAGTGTATATATATATATATATATATATATATATATATATATATATATATATATATATACATATATATATACATATACATAAAACACACACAGAGACAAAAAAGTAGCAATATATATGTCAATCAAAATTCATTATAAAATATATACCATCCACAGATCTAAAAATATTCATTTTACTGAACATGGATTTATGTATAATGCTGTTCAACTAGCAAGCTCACCCATAGGTTGAATATTCAGTTCCAACAGGGTTTAGTAGGAGTGATCTCTTCTAACAATTTGTATCTGCCAAGTCAGCCACCTCACAAGAATGTACGTGTGGTACCAGATAGGAATCTATATGTGCATATAAGAATACAGAGAAAGGGAGACAGGAATTCACATATTTGTTAACCTTAAAAATACAAGGACAACTATTTCAACAAACAATTGACTAGATTTATAACTCCATCTCTGTATCATGCAAAAGGCAAGTCCATCTATACACCATGCCTACTCTGAACTGCTTGTATTTCTATTCTTTATGGGTTATTTTTCTCCATCATATTAGGATTAGTAGTCAGAGTCTGGTAGGGTATGGGTTAGAGTCAGGTATTCAGTATTTTGAATTGAAAATAGGACACTGAATCCAATGTGTATGCAAATATATGCTACGGAAAAATCTTCCCACTCTCCTCCAGAACAATGCCTTGACATTACCTTCGCCCCAAGTAAGACACAATTAGAGGAGAAGAGTTAGAAAATCTGTGAATACATATCTATAATGGAAAATGCTCCAGATTTCACATCTTTGGAGGTGGTAGAGGAGTTTCCAAAAGTAAGAGACAGGGTAAACACTCCACAAACATGGAGCTCTGCTGGCCAAAAGACTTTTTGAGAATCTGCCTCTGAGGTTGGGCACTTGAAATATATGTTGTTGACAGGAGCTTTAGCTTTATTTGTAGTGAAACCATCAAAGCTGGATCTGCATCTATGTGACCTGGAGGAAATGGTTACTTATTTTCAAATAAAAATGAGGCAGCAGTGATGAATTCTCTTTTTGTAGGTAAACTTTGGCCACTGAGGGCTAAGGGTCTTCCCGTGTGGACTGTGAAACCAATGGTCATCCTCCAATTTTCGTGGTGTTTCTTGCTGCTGCACTGGGAGTTTGGTATTTGCTTCATGAAATACAACGAGTTCAAATGGGACACAGTGCTGAAGGGAGTTCTGTCAGGTGTGGTTGGCAGGGTCTCCAGGAGAATGCACCAACCAGGGTTCTATCTCAAGTAGCTTGCCCCCTTGACAATAGCAACATGATACTGAACATTGCTCTGAAACCTCTCCATATAAAAATATGCATTTACATATATGGGTGTGATGGTTGCACCATGTCAGTCACAGCCATTTGGAAGCCAATGGAAGATCCACATGGCCCCACCACAGATGTTTTATCACACATTTGCATAACACAGCTCTAGGCCCACTACTTACCAGGCCCCAACTTACTGGCATCTCTGTTCTACACCTTTTTCATGAAACCCAGTCAATCAAGGCCCTGTCTGGTATACTCATGATCATCAACAGGACATCAAAAGTCCTCCAGTGCCAGCTGGTCATCGGAATTTCTAAAATTTCATGGTAATTATCTAGCATTTTTTCACAGATGCATTTGGAGGCAATGTTGGTTTCAATTCATTCAGGAACCATTAAATGGTGAGGAAGCTAATTTCAGGGAAATCTCTGGAGCACTCTCACAGGCAAGTCTACCCAAAGAGTGGCCAAAAAGTCACATGAAGCCAGGCCCATTGAGGTCTACAAAGCGAGGTCCAAGTGTGTTTTGAATCTCAATTATGCCTGCCAAGTCTTTCAGAATAAAATCATGTAATATCCTGGCTGTGATTCCCAGTGTTCTGTGGAAAGCCACTCTGGGCCTTGATCCCAGGTTCCAATGGCAACTCTCATTCCTGGCCTCCTAAAATCCCAACACAATTCATGTCAATACTTCTCTGAGGTCAGTTCCAGAACTCAGTCTCTAAGGGGAATCACAGCAGAATTCATGCCCAGGTGGACCCAGTCATCTCTTCCAACTGCCACACAAATGACCACAATTATAACCAAAACACTCCTACATGGCCCTCATCTTCTACCATAAAGATACTCATCATAACATCTGGATGGAGGTTTTCATGAGAGGCACATGCCAAGACAGTGTCCAAAATAAGCTCCCTTGCCCCTCATTTGCCGAATGACAGGGTGGCTTGGACACCCTTCCTGTGAACCAGGAGTGATCAAATAGGCCTGCCCTTAATACTGTTTCGCTTCTCCAATTTGAGGCTCTCTGACTGTGGGGTCTAGATTCTTTTTGTGAATTGGAGTCATGAGAAAAGCCAAGCACCTCTGCAGAGATTTGAAGAACTCATTTCACCCAAAGGATCCCTATTCTGACATGATGGATTTCAGAAACCTAACAAAGGAAGGCAATATAATTCATGCACATTGATTGAACGTTTTTCCATTTTGGTTTAGATGCACATATGGGATCTTTCTTTACATCCATCAGGTGCTGAGAATCTAAGTCACAGCCTAAAACAGGGCAAAGGGCCTGAATCAGACACATCCTTTTCCAATGAAATTAAGCAAAGAGCCAGAGGTGATGCACATTCATTTCCATTTGAAAACTGTTTTCTTCAGGCTTAACAAAGGGGTTGCATGAGACATAGACCTTTCTGATATTCAGGGCAACAGAACAATAGGTAAGCAAAAGGCCCAAAGCAGGGTATCTCCA
This sequence comes from Callospermophilus lateralis, assembly GCF_048772815.1. NCBI lineage: Eukaryota > Metazoa > Chordata > Mammalia > Rodentia > Sciuridae > Callospermophilus > Callospermophilus lateralis. The sequence continues at coordinate 951,441 of NW_027514404.1, forward strand.
CTGAGACTTTCCTGGTCACACTGATATCTGAGTTTTCTGAGATGCGGGCCATTCCATTCAGGTATCCAGTACATGGCCATGTCAAAGACCTTGGATTTGGTACATATCTTGGACACATAACCATGAGCCTATTCTAGAGAGTGGCCAGAATTCAGGAAGAAAACAGGGACTTAGGAAGGTATTAGGTGTTGCCCGTGCATAAGGCAAGCCACACTCCATTCATAAATTGGGCAGGATGAATGCTGGGAAGCTTTATACTAGACATGACACATCCATTGCTGCATTCTCTTTTCTCATGTCTACTACCACAGGCACAGTGGGATACACAGACATGGAAACACTCACCTCGTCAAACGACTTACCAGAAACAGTTCACTCCAAAACAAACACCGCCATTCCTACCTATTTTCAGAACATGAGACAAACCACAAACCCACACCCACTCCCAAAAAGGCACCTCCTTCCCCCAGTAGGTGTGTGACTAACCAGAGTGTCCTCTGACTGGTGGCCATACTCTGTTCTTCCGAAATGGCCTGTCCTCTCTCAGATCTGTTTTCCTTGGCGAACTCTGTAAAGTTGTAAGGAAAAAATGGAGAGCTACTACCTGCTTTCTCAGGAAAGTTCCCTCTTCAGAGCTCTCCAGGCATTTGGTAATCCTCACTTCAGTAGGTACCAAGAATGACTGACTCTATCCTTGCTAAATCCAAACAAGTGAGCCCACTGGGACTGGGACTGAAACTGCCTCTGGGTGCCTGGCTCCTTGGATACAAAGTTCAGAGAGTTCCATCACCAAGGAAATGAGGTATGTCACATTCTTTGGAACTGAATGAGGTCACTGCCTTGGCAAATGTATATCTTATGATGTACAAAAACTGAAGAAATAATAATGTACCAGTGTCGAATAAAAATGAATGACAAATTACATATCATGTCCCATAGGATTCTACTTGCATTGATGTTAGACTGCGTCAGTTACTGTAGAATAATTAGGATTTGTATGCACCATTCACTGAAGTTAGTTTTCAGTACTAGGAAACAAATATGTATTTCAGGTGGATGAATATTTCTGATTATAATCTTGTGAAAAGTGGATTATAAATCCACAAACATGAACATGAATGAATTTAGAGAGTGTATATTAGACACATATATTTCATATTTTGAAAAATTTGGAGAGTATATCTATATCTATATCTACATCTATACACACACACACACACACACAAACACACACACACAACACTCACAGACATTAAAAAGTACCAATATAAATGCCAATCGAAATTCATCAGTAAATATATATCATCCACAAATGCAAAAATATTTATTTTACTGAACATGAGTTAATGTATAATGTTGTTCTACTAGGACACTCTCCTATAGGTTGAATTTTCATTTCCAACAGCATTAAGGAGGAGTGAAGACTTCTCACAATTTGTATCTGCAAGACAGTCACCTCACAAAAATGTACGTGTGATACCTGGTAGGATTCTATATATGCATATAAATATACATGTGTGAATAGGCTACAGAAAAGGGAAACAAGAATTCACATATTTGTTAAGTTTAAAAACACTTGGAGAATATTTCAATTAAAATTTGACTAGATTTATAACTCCTACCTTATATAATGCATATGTCAAGTCCAACTATACAACATGTCTTCTCTGAAGTGCTTGTATTTCCATTGTGTTGGGTTAATTTTCTCCATTATATTAGGATGAATAGTCTGAGACTACTAGGTATGGGTTAGTGTCAGGGATTCAGTATTTCGAATGGAAAATTGGAAAATGAATAAAATGTGTATGTAAATATATGCTGCACAAATATCCTCCCGCTCTCATCCAGAACAATGCCTTGACATTACCTTCACCCAAAGTAAGACACAATTAGAGGAGAAGAGTTACAAAATCAGTGAATACATATCTGGAATGGAAAATGCTCAGGAGTTCACAACCTTGGAGGTGGTAGAGGATTTCCAAAACTAAGGGACAGGGTAAACACTCCACAAACATGGAGCTCTGCTGGCCTAAAAACTTTTTGAGAAACTGCCTCTGAGCTTCCACACTTGAAATATATGTTGTTTTCAGGAGATTTTGATTCCTCTGTAGTGAGACCATCAAAGCTGGGTCTGCATCTATGTGACCTGGAGGACATGGTTTCTTATTTTCCAATGAACAAGATGAAGCAGTGCTGAATCCTCTCTTTGTAGGTAAACTGAGGCCACTGGGGACTAAGTGTCTCCCCGTGTGGACTGTGATGCCATTTGGTCCTCCTCCAATTTGTGGTGTTTTTGCTGCTGCACTGTGAGTTTGGTATTTGTTTCATGAAATACTAGGAGCTAAACTGGGACACAGTGCTGGAGGGAGTTCTGTCACGTGTGGTGGGTCAGGGTCTGCAAGAGAATGCACCAACTAGGCTCCTATCTCTCACAGCTTGCCCCATTGCCCCCTTGTCCATATCAACCTGATTCTTAATTTTCCTCTGAAAACTCTCCATATAACAAGATGCCTTTACATATAAGGGTCTGCTGGCTGCACCATGTAAGTTACAAGCCATTTGGAATTCAATGGTAGATCCACATGGCCCTACCACAGATGTTTTATCAAACACCTCCCCACCACTGCTCTAGACCCACTACTCAGCAGGCTCCAACTTACTGGCATCTCTGTTCTACACCATTTTCATGAAACTCAGTAAATCAAGTCACTGTCTGGTATACTCATGATGAGCAACAGGACATCCAATATTTCTCCAGTGCCACCTGGTCATAGGAATTTCAAAAATTTCATGGTATTTATCTAGCCATTTTTCAAGCATGAAGTTGGAGGCACTGTGGGTTTCAGTTCATTCAGCAAACATTAAATGGTGAGGAAGCTCATTTCAATGAAATCTCTGGAGAACCCTCACAGGCACGGCTTCCCAAAGAGTGGACAAAAGGTCACATTAGGCCAGGCCCATTGAGGTCTACAATGTGAGGTCCATGTGTGTTTTGACTCTCAACTATGGCTGCCATTTCTTTAAGAATAAAATCATGTGATATCCTTGCTGAGATTCCCAGGCCTCTGTGGAAATCCACCCGGGGCCTAGGTCTCAGTTTCCAAGAGCGACTTTCATGAGTGGCCTCTTAAAATCCCAACAAAATTCATGGCAATGCTTCTCTGAGTTCAGTTCCAAAACCTAGTCTCTAAGGGGAATCACACCAGAGTTCAAGCCCACGTGGACCCAGTCATTTTTTCTAATGCAACACAAATGACCAAAATTAAAACCAAAACACTCCCACATGGCCTTCATCTTATTCCATATAGTCAATCATCTTAACCTCTGGCTGGAGGTTTCCATGAGGGGCGCAGCCCAAGACAGTGTCCAAAATCAGCTCGTTTGCCCCTCATTTGCCTAAAGTCAGGGTAGCCTGGACACCGTTTCTGTGAACCAGGAGTGAACAAATAAGCCTGCCGTTAATACTTCTTTGTTTCTCCAATTTGAGGCCTACTGATTTTAGGTATCGATTCTTTAGGTGATTTAGAGTCATGCGAAAACACAAGCACCTCTGCAGGGCTTTGAAGAACTCATTTGACCCAAAGAATCCCTATTGTCATTTGATGGAGTGCAGGAACCTAACAGAGGAAGGCAAGAGACTTCATCCACAATGAATGATATTTTTTGCCATTTTGGTTTTGGAAGCTCACATGGGATCATTCTTAAGATCCATCAGGTGCTGAGAATCTAAGTCACAGCCACACACAGGTCCAAGGGGCTGATAAAGAGCCACAGGTGAGGCCCATTCATTTCCATTTGAAAACTGTTTTCTTCAGGCTTCATAAAGGGGTGGCCTGAGTCAAAGACCTTCCTGACATTCAGTGCAACACAACAATAAGTAAGCAAAAGGCCCAAAGCAGGGTTTCTGCACTGAGACTTTCCTGGTCACACTGATATCTGAGTTTTCTGAGATGCGCGAAATTCTCTTCAGCTATCCAGTACATGGCCATGTCACAGAGCTTGGAGGTGGTACATATTTTGGACACAAAACCATGAGCCTATTCTGGAGAGTGGCCAGAATTCAGGAAGAAAACAACAACTTAGAAAGATAGCAGGTGTTGCAAATTGATAAGACAAGCTGCAGTCCATTCATATATTGGGCAGGATGAATTATGGGAAGATTTATACTAGACAGGACACATCCATTAATGCATTCTCTTTTCTAATGTCTACAACAACGGACACAGTGGGATACACAGAAAGAGATCACTCGCCATGTCAAATGACTTACTAGAAACTGTCCACTCCAAACCAAACAAACCGCCTTTCCTATCTATTCTCAGAACATGAGACAAAACAACAAACCCACACCCACTCCCACAAAGGCACCTCCTTCCCCCAAGTAGGTCTGTGACTATCCGGAGTGTCCTCTGACTGGTGGGCCATACTATGTTCCCCCGAAATGGCCTGTCTTCTCTCAGATCTTGTTTCCTTGACCAACTCTGTGAAGATGTCAGGAAAAAGTGGTTAGCCACTACCTGTTTTCTCAGGAAAGGTCCATCTTCAGAGCTCTCCTGGCATTTGGCCATCCTCACATCATTAGGTACCAAGAAAACTGACTCTGTCCTTGGTAAATCCAAACAAGTGAGCCCACTGGGACTGGGACTGGGACTGCCTCTGGGTGCCTGGCTTCTTGGATTCCAAGTTCAGAGACTTCCATCACCAAGGAAATGAGGTATGTCACATTCTTTGGAACTGAATGAGGTCACTGCCTTGGCAACCACTTTGTCCTAACAGTTTCTTCCAAGGGTAACATAAGATGGAGGTTGCCCCTACTTCCTGTGACACTTTCATAAGGTAGAATGTATATCACCATTGACACCCGGGAACAGCTCTCCACTCAGCCCTGGTTTGGTCCATCTTCTGTACAATAAGAAGAGAGAGAGGCAGATTCAGACACATCCCTTCATCCTGACCAGGTTGTTTGCCATGGAAGATGACTTTTGCTCTCTCAGGTGCTTCATACCTGCCTACAACTTCTCCAGGTATCATTTGTGCATGGACATTTGAGGTTCTCATCAGGTGGAAGGTCCCCAACTTTCCTGTATTGTAAGAACCACTCTCTCCCTTCTCTTCTGTAAAATGATTGAGGGAACAGTGTATACTTGGGGTTAAAAACAGGTTTGATTTGGATTACGAGTGATTCTGTGTGATGAATAATGGTATTGGGAACCTGCAATATTTACAAGAATATAGAGGTGAAATATAAGTAGGAAAACAGAAATCTAGGTGTGATTTGAAGCCCAGAAGGGTTTTGCCCTTGATTGGGATACTTAGCTTTGAATGAGGTTCTGCAAAGATGCCTCAGATAATTCGATATACAATGGCATAGGACCTTGTACATTGGATGATTGAATTTAGAAGAGAACATCGAGTCAAAAAGGGATATTCAGTAGGATTAGGAAGATAGTCGGTAGGTTTAGGAAGAAGAGTGAGTATAGGATTTGGACCAAAAGTTCTTTAGCAATAGACTTTCGGTTGTTGAGTGAATGTAAATGTCAGCACATATGAAGAGTCAGTCACTATGTTGAACTGGGGAAAATATGTAGAAAAGCAGATATCAATAGAAACATTACGAAATCAGGCAAAGTATAAAGTGAGTGATAGAATTAGACATTTTCAACAAGGTTGAGTTTGAATATATAAATTAGGAAAAAAACAAATATGTAGTCACCAATAGGATTGACAATTGACAGCATTAGGCAACCTGGACATGGATGTTTTTAGAAATCCATGTTCACTTTCCATTTAGGCTTTGGTACAATCATAAGTGTGACCTTTCCATTTTTTGTCCAGAATATTACTGTGATAATGAGGTGACATGAGTATTTCTTTCACCATTTCTGGGAGCAATATATTGAAGATGTAAAATGAAAATCGGGGGTACAAAGAGGTGTACCCTGTTTCTAGGAACATAGAGAAAAAGAATGAATAGACCATACTGTGAATAAATAATATAACTTTTTTGAACTTTAAATAATGAATTGAACTGATATCTGAAAAATTAAGGAAATCGTATATTGATATACAATCATTCATTCCAACCAGGTATATATGTAATGGAAATATTTGTGTTTTGGTTTATCATGAAGAGTGTGTGAGTTTTGCTTCAAAATGATTATGGAAATTGAAAATAATGTGTTTGGAAAGAAGTCTCATGAAAAGACCAGTCAAGAAACCCTGACAATACATGTGTTCTGAAGCAAGAAGTGGTTAAAGTTGAAACAAATGCTTATTAATTTGTGAACTTGTGGATGAAATGTATATCCTGTGATGTGCAAAAACTGAAGAAACAATAATGTACCAGTGTCGAATACAAATGAATGACAAATTACATATCATGTCCCATAGGAGTCTACTTGCATTGATGTTAGACTGGGTCAGTTACTGTAGAATAATTAGGATTTGTATGCACCATTCACTGAAGTTAGTTTTCAGTACTAGGAAACAAATATGTATTTCAGGTGGATGAATATTTCTGATTATAATCTTGTGTAAAGTGGATTATAAATCCACATACATGAACATGAATGAATTTAGAGAGTGTTTATTAGACACATATATTTCATATTTTGAACAATTTGGAGAGTATATCTATATCTATATCTATATCTGTATATACACACACACACACACAACACTCACAGACATTAAAAATACCAAAATAAATGCCAATCGAAATTCATCAGTAAATATGTATCATCCACAAATGCAAAAATATTTATTTTACTGAACATGAGTTAATGTATCATGTTGTTCTACTAGGACGCTCTCCTATAAGTTGAATTTTCATTTCCAACAGCATTTAGGAGGAGTGAACTCTTCTCACAATTTGTATCTGCCAAGACAGCCACCTCACAAAAATGTACGTGTGATACCTGGTAGGATTCTATATATGCATATAAATATACATGTGTGAATAGACTACAGAAAAAGGAAACAAGAATTCACATATTTGTTAAGTTTAAAACACAAGGAGAATATTTCAAATAAATTTGACTGGATTTATAACTCCTACCTTATATAATGCAAATGTCAAGTCCAAATATACAACATGTCTCCTCTGAAGTGCTTGTATTTCTATTGGGTTGGGTTAATTTTCTCCGTTATATTAGGATGAATAGTCTGAGTCTACTAGGTATGGGTTAATGTCAGGGATTCAGTATTTCGAATGGAAAATTGGAAAATGAATCCAATGTGTATGTAAATATATGCTGCACAAATATCCTCCCACTCTCATCCAGAACAATGCCTTGACATTACCTTCACCCCAAGTAAGACACAATAAGAGGAGAAGAGTTACAAAATCAGTGAATATATATCTGGAATGGAAAATGCTCAGGAGTTCACAACCTTGGAGGTGGTAGAGGAGTTTCCATGACTAAGGGACAGGGTAAACACTCCACAAACATGGAGCTCTGCTGGCCTAAAAACTTTTTGAGAAACTGCCTCTGAGCTTCCACACTTGAAATATATGTTGTTTTCAGGAGATTTGGCTTCCTCTGTAGTGAGACCATCAAAGCTGGGTCTGCATCTATGTGACCTGGAGGACATGGTTTCTTATTTTCCAATGAACAAGATGAAGCAGTGCTGAATCCTCTCTTTGTAGGTAAACTGAGGCCACTGGGGACTAAGTGTCTCCCCGTGTGGACTGTGAAGCCATTTGGTCCTCTTCCACTTTTTGTGGTGTTTTTGCTGCTGCACTGTGAGTTTGGTATTTGTTTCACGAAATATTAGGAGCTAAACTGGGACACAGTGCTGGAGGGAGTTCTGTCATGTGTGGTGGGTCAGGGTCTGCAAGAGAATGCACCAACTAGGCTCCTATCTCTCACAGCTTGCCCCATTGCCCCCTTGTTCATGTCAACCTGATTCTTAATTTTCCTCTGAAAACTCTCCATGTAACAAGATGCCTTTACATATAAGGGTCTGTTGGCTGCACCATGTCAGTTACAAGCCATTTGGAATCCAATGGTAGATCCACATGGCCCTACCACGGATGTTTTATCAAACACCTCCCCACCACTGCTCTAGACCCACTACTCAGCAGGCTCCAAATTTCTGGCATCTCTGTTCTACACCATTTTCATGAAACTCAGTAAATCAAGGCACTGTCTGGTATACTCATGATCAGCAACAGGACATCCAAAGTTTCTCCAGTGCCACCTGGTCATAGGAATTTCAAAAATTTCATGCTATTTATCTAGCCATTTTTCAAGCATGAAGTTGGAGGCACTGTGGGTTTCAGTTCATTCAGCAAACATTAAATGGTGAGGAAGCTCATTTCAATGAAATCTCTGGAGAACCCCCACAGGCATGGCTTCCCAAAGAGTGGACAAAAGGTCACATTAGGCCAGGCCCATTGAGGTCTACAATGTGAGGTCCATGTGTGTTTTGACTCTCAACTATGGCTGCCATTTCTTTAAGAATAAAATCATGTGATATCCTTGCTGAGATTCCCACGCCTCTGTGGAAATCCACCCGGGGCCGAGGTCTCAGGTTCCAAGAGCGACTTTCATGCGTGGCCTCTTAAAATCCCAACAAAATTCATGGCAATGCCTCTCTGAGTTCAGTTCCAAAACCCAGTCTCTAAGGGGAATCACACCAGAGTTCAAGCCCACGTGGACCCAGTCATTTTTTCCAATGCCACACAAATGACCAAAATTAAAACCAAAACACTCCCACATGGCCCTCATCTTATTTCATAGTCAATCATCTTAACCTCTGGCTGGAGGTTTCCATGAGGGGCGCAGCCCAAGACAGTGTTCAAAATCAGCTCGTTTGCCCCTCATTTGTCTAAAGTCAGGGTAGCCTGGACACCGTTTCTGTGAACCAGGAGTGAACAAATAAGCCTGCCGTTAATACTTCTGTGTTTCTCCAATTTGAGGCCTACTGATTTTAGGTATCAATTCTTTAGGTGATTTAGAGTCATGCGAAAACACAAGCACCTCTGCAGGGCTTTGAAGAACTCATTTGACCCAAAGAATCCCTATTGTCATTTGATGGAGTGCAGGAACCTAACAGAGGAAGGCAAGAGACTTCATCCACAATGAATGAAATTTTTTGCCATTTTGGTTTTGGAAGCTCACATGGGATCATTCTTAAGATCCATCAGGTGCTGAAAATCTAAGTCACAGCCACACACAGGCCCAAGAGGCTGATAAAGACACATCCCTTTCCAAAGCAATTAAGCAAAGACCCACAGGTGAGGCCCATTCATTTCCATTTGAAAACTGTTTTCTTCAGGCTTCACAAAGGGGTGGCCTGAGGCAAAGACGTTCCTGACATTCAGTGCAACACAACAATAAGTAAGCAAAAGGCCCAAAGCAGGGTTTCTGCACTGAGACTTTCTTGGTAACACTTACATCTGAGTTTTCTGAGATGCTGGCCATTCTCTTCAGCTATCCAGTACATGGCCATGTCACAGAGCTTGGAGGTGGTACATATTTTGGACACAAATCCATGAGCCTATTCTGGAGAGTGGCCAGAATTCAGGAAGAAAACAACAACTTAGAAAGATAGCAGGTGTTGCACATCGATAAGACAAGCTGCAGTCCATTCATATATTGGGCAGGATGAATTATGGGATGATTTATACTAGACAGGACTCATTCATTAATGCATTCTCTTTTCTAATGTCTACAACAACGGACACAGTGGGATACACAGAAACAGAAACACTCGCGGTGTCAAATGACTTACTAGAAACTGTCCACTCCAAACCAAACAAATCGCCTTTCCTATCTATTCTCAGAACATGAGACAAAACAACAAACCCACACCCACTCCCACAAAGGCACCTCCTTCCCCCAAGTAGGTCTGTGACTATCCGGAGTGTCCTCTGACTGGTGGGCCATACTATGTTCCCCCGAAATGGCCTGTCTTCTCTCAGATCTTGTTTCCTTGACCAACTCTCTGAAGATGTCAGGAAAAAGTGGTTAGCCACTACCTGTTTTCTGAGGAAAGGTCCATCTTCAGAGCTCTCCTGGCATTTGGCCATCCTCACATCATTAGGTACCAAGAAAACTGACTCTGTTCTTGGTAAATCCAAACAAGTGAGCCCACTGGGACTGGGACTGGGACTGCCTCTGGGTGCCTGGCTTCTTGGATACCAAGTTCAGAGAGTTCCATCACCAAGGAAATGAGGTATGTCACATTCTTTGGAACTGAATGAGGTCACTGCCTTGGCAACCACTTTGTCCTAACAGTTGCTTCAAAGGGTAACATAAAATGGAGGTTGCCCACACTTCCTGTGACACTTTCATAAGGTAGAATGTATATCACCATTGGCACCCGGGAACAGCTCTCCACTCAGGCCTGGTTTGGTCCATCTTCTCTAAAAGAAGAAGAGAGAGATTCAGATTCACACACATCCCTTCATCCTGACGAGGTTGTTTGCCATGGAAGATGACTTTTGCTCTCTCAGGTGCTTCATACCTGCCTTCAACTCCTCCAGGTATCATTTGTGCATGGACATTTGAGGTTCTCATCAGGTGGAAGGTCCCCAACTTTCCTGTATTGTAAGAACCACTCTGTCCCTGCTCTTCTGTAAAATGATTGAGGGAACAGTGTATACTTGGGGTTAAAAACAGGTTTGATTTCGGTTACAAGTGATTCTGTGTGATGAATAATGGTATTGGGAACCTGCAATATTTACGAGAATATAGAGGTGAAATATAAGTAGGAAAACAGAAATCTAGGTATGATTTGAAGCCCAGAAGGGTTTTGCCCTTGATTGGGATACTTAGCTTTGAATGATGTTCTGCAAAGATGCCTCAGATAATTCGATATACAATGGCATAGGACCTTGTACATTGGATAATTGAATTTAGAAGAGAACATCCAGTCAAAAAGGGATACTCAGTAGGATTAGGAAGAGAGTCGGTAGGTTTAGGAAGAAGAGTGAGTATAGGATTTGGACCAAAAGTTCTTTAGCAATAGACTTTCGGTTGTTGAGTGAATGTAAATGTCAGCACATATGAAGAGTCAGTCACTATGTTGAACTGGGGAAAATATGTAGAAAAGCAGATATCAATAGAAACATTACGAAATCAGGCAAAGTATAAAGTGAGTGATAGAATTAGACATTTTCAACAGGGTTGAGTTTGAATATATAAATTACGAAAAAAACAAATATGTAGTCACCAATAGGATTGACAATTGACAGCATTAGGCAACCTGGACATGGATGTTTTTAGAAATCCATGTTCACTTTCCATTTAGGCTTTGGTACAATCATAAGTGTGACCTTTCCATTTTTTGTCCAGAATATTACTGTGATAATGAGGTGACATGAGTATTTCTTTCACCATTTCTGGGAGCAATATATTGAAGATGTAAAATGAGAATCAGGGGTACAAAGAGGTGTACCCTGTTTCTAGGAACATAGAGAAAAAGAATGAATAGACCATACTGTGAATAAATAATATAACTTTTTTGAACTTTAAATAATGAATTGAACTGATATCTGAAAAATTAAAGGAAATCGTATATTGATATACAATCATTCATTCCAACCAGGTATATATGTAATGGAAATATTTGTGTTTTGGTTTATCATGAAGAGTGTGTGAGTTTTGCTTCAAAATGATTATGGAAATTCAAAATAATGTGTTTGGAAAGAAGTCTCTCATGAAAACACCAGTCAAGAAACCCTGACAATACATGTGTTCTGAAGCAAGAAGTGGTGAAAGTTGAATAAAATGCTCATTAATTTGTGAACTTGTGGATGAAATGTATATCCTGTGATGTGCAAAAACTGAAGAAACAATAATGTACCAGTGTCGAATACAAATGAATGACAAATTACATATCATGTCCCATAGGAGTCTACTTGCATTGATGTTAGACTGGGTCAGTTACTGTAGAATAATTAGGATTTGTATGCACCATTCACTGAAGTTAGTTTTCAGTACTAGGAAACAAATATGTATTTCAGGTGGATGAATATTTCTGATTATAATCTTGTGAAAAGTGGATTATAAATCCACATACATGAACATGAATGAATTTAGAGAGTGTATATTAGACACATATATTTCATATTTTGAAAAATTTGGAGAGTATATCTATATCCATATCTATATCTATATCTATATACACACACACACACACACACACACACACACAACACTCACAGACATTAAAAATACCAAAATAAATGCCAATCGAAATTCATCAGTAAATATGTATCATCCACAAATGCAAAAATATTTATTTTACTGAACATGAGTTAATGTATAATGTTGTTCTACTAGGACGCTCTCCTATAGGTTGAATTTTCATTTCCAACAGCATTTAGGAGGAGTGAACTCTTCTTACAATTTGTATCTGCCAAGGCAGCCACCTCACAAAAATGTACGTGTGATACCTGGTAGGATTCTATATATGCATATAAATATACATGTGTGAATAGGCTACAGAAAAGGGAAACAAGAATTCACATATTTGTTAAGTTTAAAAACACATGGAGAATATTTCAATTAAAATTTGACTAGATTTATAACTCCTACCTTATATAATGCAAATGTCAAGTCCAAATATACAACATGTCTCCTCTGAAGTGCTTGTATTTCTATTGGGTTGGGTTAATATGCTCCGTTAAATTAGGATGAATAGTCTGAGTCTACTAGGTATGGGTTAATGTCAGGGATTCAGTATTTCGAATGGAAAATTGGAAAATGAATCCAATGTGTATGTAAATATATGCTGCACAAATATCCTCCCACTCTCATCCAGAACAATGCCTTGACATTACCTTCACCCCAAGTAAGACACAATAAGAGGAGAAGAGTTACAAAATCAGTGAATATATATCTGGAATGGAAAATGCTCAGGAGTTCACAACCTTGGAGGTGGTAGAGGAGTTTCCATGACTAAGGGACAGGGTAAACACTCCACAAACATGGAGCTCTGCTGGCCTAAAAACTTTTTGAGAAACTGCCTCTGAGCTTCCACACTTGAAATATATGTTGTTTTCAGGAGATTTGGCTTCCTCTGTAGTGAGACCATCAAAGCTGGGTCTGCATCTATGTGACCTGGAGGACATGGTTTCTTATTTTCCAATGAACAAATGAAGCAGTGCTGAATCCTCTCTTTGTAGGTAAACTGAGGCCACTGGGGACTAAGTGTCTCCCCGTGTGGACTGTGAAGCCATTTGGTCCTCCTCCACTGTTTGTGGTGTTTAGGCTGCTGCACTGTGAGATTGGTATTTGTTTCACGAAATACTAGGAGCTAAACTGGGACACAGTGCTGGAGGGAGTTCTGTCACGTGTGGTGGGTCAGGGTCTGCAAGAGAATGCACCAACTAGGCTCCTATCTCTCACAGCTTGCCCCATTGCCCCCTTGTCCATATCAACCTGATTCTTAATTTTCCTCTGAAAACTCTCCATGTAACAAGATGCCTTTACATATAAGGGTCTGTTGGCTGCACCATGTCAGTTACAAGCCATTTGGAATCCAATGGTAGATCCACATGGCCCTACCACGGATGTTTTATCAAACACCTCCCCACCACTGCTCTAGACCCACTACTCAGCAGGCTCCAACTTACTGGCATCTCTGTTCTACACCATTTTCATGAAACTCAGTAAATCAAGGCACTGTCTGGTATACTCATGATCAGCAACAGGACATCCAAAGTTTCTCCAGTGCCACCTGGTCATAGGAATTTCAAAAATTTCATGCTATTTATCTAGCCATTTTTCAAGCATGAAGTTGGAGGCACTGTGGGTTTCAGTTCATTCAGCAAACATTAAATGGTGAGGAAGCTCATTTCAATGAAATCTCTGGAGAACTCTCACAGGCACGGCTTACCAAAGAGTGGACAAAAGGTCACATTAGGCCAGGCCCATTGAGGTCTACAATGTGAGGTCCATGTGTGTTTTGACTCTCAACTATGGCTGCCATTTCTTTAAGAATAAAATCATGTCATATTATTGCTGAGATTCCCAGGCCTCTGTGGAAATCCACCCGGGGCCTAGGTCTCAGTTTCCAAGAGCGACTTTCATGCGTGGCCTCTTAAAATCCCAACAAAATTCATGGCAATTCTTCTCTGAGTTCAGTTCCAAAACCCAGTCTCTAAGGGGAATCACACCAGAGTTCAAACCCACGTTGACCCAGTCATTTTTTCCAATGCCACACAAATGACCAAAATTAAAACCAAAACACTACCACATGGCCCTCATCTTATTCCATATAGTCAATCATCTTAAACTCTGGCTGGAGTTTTCCATGAGGGGCGCAGCCCAAGACAGTGTCCAAAATGTGCTCGTTTGCCCCTCATTTGCCTAAAGTCAGGGTAGCCTGGACACCGTTTCTGTGAACCAGGAGTGAACAAATAAGCCTGCCGTTAATACTTCTGTGTTTCTCCAATTTGAGGCCTACTGATTTTAGGTATCGATTCTATAGATGATTTAGAGTCATGCGAAAACACAAGCACCTCTGCAGGGCTTTGAAGAACTCATTTGACCCAAAGAATGCCTATTCTCATTTGATAGAGTGCAGGAACCTAACAGAGGAAGGGAAGAGACTTCATCCACAATGAATGATATTTTTTGACATTTTGTTTTTGGAAGCTCACATGGGATCATTCTTAAGATCCATCAGGTGCTGAGAATCTAAGTCACAGCCACACACAGGTCCAAGAGGCTGATAAAGACACATCTCTTTCCAAAGCAATTAAGCAAAGAGCCACAGGTGAGGCCCATTCATTTCCATTTGAATTCTGTTTTCTTCAGGCTTCACAAAGGGGTGGCCTGAGGCAAAGACGTTCCTGACATTCAGTGCAACACAACAATAAGTAAGCAAAAGGCACAAAGCAGGGTTTCTGCACTGAGACTTTCCTGGTCACACTGATATCTGAGTTTTCTGAGATGCTCGCCATTCTCTTCAGCTATCCAGTACATGGCCATGTCACAGAGCTTGGAGGTGGTACATATTTTGGACACAAATCCATGAGCCTATTCTGGAGAGTGGCCAGAATTCAGGAAGAAAACAACAACTTAGAAAGATAGCAGGTGTTGCACATTGATAAGACAAGCTGCAGTCCATTCATATATTGGGCAGGATGAATTATGGGAAGATTTATACTAGACAGGACACATTCATTAATGCATTCTCTTTTCTAATGTCTACAACAACGGACACAGTGCGATACACAGAAACACTCGCCGTGTCAAATGACTTACTAGAAACTGTCCACTCCAAACCAAACAAACCACATTTCCTATCTATTCTCAGAACATGAGACAAAACAACAAACCCACACCCACTCCCACAAAGGCACCTCCTTCCCCCAAGTAGGTCTGTGACTATCCGAAGTGTCCTCTGACTGGTGGGCCATACTATGTTCCCCCGAAATGGCCTGTCTTCTCTCAGATCTTGTTTCCTTGACCAACTCTGTGAAGATGTCAGGAAAAAGTGGTTAGCCACTACCTGTTTTCTCAGGAAAGGTCCATCTTCAGAGCTCTCCTGGCATTTGGCCATCCTCACATCATTAGGTACCAAGAAAACTGACTCTGTCCTTGGTAAATCCAAACAAGTGAGCCCACTGGGACTGGGACTGGGACTGCCTCTGGGTGCCTGGCTTCTTGGATACCAAGTTCAGAGAGTTCCATCACCAAGGAAATGAGGTATGTCACATTCTTTGGAACTGAATGAGGTCACTGCCTTGGCAACCACTTTGTCCTAACAGTTTCTTCCAAGGGTAACATAAGATGGAGGTTGCCCCTACTTCCTGTGACACTTTCATAAGGTAGAATGTATATCAACCATTGGCACCCGGGAACAGCTCTCCACTCAGGCCTGGTTTGGTCCATCTTCTCTACAATAAGAAGAGAGAGATTCAGATTCAGACACATCCCTTCATCCTGACCAGGTTGTTTGCCATGGAAGATGACTTTTGCTCTCTCAGGTGCTTCATACCTGCCTACAACTTCTCCAGGTATCATTTGTGCATGGACATTTGAGGTTCTCATCAGGTGGAAGGTCCCCAACTTTCCTGTGTTGTAAGAACCACTCTGTCCCTGCTCTTCTGTAAAATGATTGAGGGAACAGTGTATACTTGGGGTTAAAAACAGGTTTGATTTGGGTTACGAGTGATTCTGTGTGATGAATAATGGTATTGGGAACCTGCAATATTTACAAGAATATAGAGGTGAAATATAAGTAGGAAAACAGAAATCTAGGTATGATTTGAAGCCCAGAAGGGTTTTGCCCTTGATTGGGATACTTAGCTTTGAATGATGTTCTGCAAAGATGCCTCAGATAATTCGATATACAATGGCATAGGACCTTGTACATTGGATGATTGAATTTAGAAGAGAACATGCAGTCAAAAAGGGATATTCAGTAGGATTAGGAAGATAGTCGGTAGGTTTAGGAAGAAGAGTGAGTATAGGATTTGGACCAAAAGTTCTTTAGCAATAGACTTTCGGTTGTAGAGTGAATGTAAATGTCAGCACATATGAAGAGTCAGTCACTATGTTGAACTGGGGAAAATATGTAGAAAAGCAGATATCAATAGAAACATTACGAAATCAGGCAAAGTATAAAGTGAGTGATAGAATTAGACATTTTCAACAGGGTTGAGTTTGAATATATAAATAAGGAAAAAAACAAATATGTAGTCACCAATAGGATTGACAATTGACAGCATTAGGCAACCTGGACATGGATGTTTTTAGAAATCCATGTTCAATTTCCATTTAGGCTTTGGTACAATCATAAGTGTGACCTTTCCATTTTTTGTCCAGAATATTACTGTGATAATGAGGTGACATGAGTATTTCTTTCACCATTTCTGGGAGCAATATATTGAAGATGTAAAATGAGAATCGGGGGTACAAAGAGGTGTACCCTGTTTCTAGGAACATAGAGAAAAAGCATGAATAGACCATACTGTGAATAAATAATATAACTTTTTTGAACTTTAAATAATGAATAAACTGATATCTGAAAAATTAAAGAAAATCATATATTGATATACAATCATTCATTCCAACCAGGTATATATGTAATGGAAATATTTGTGTTTTGGTTTATCATGAAGAGTGTGTGAGTTTTGCTTCAAAATGATTATGGAAATTCAAAATAATGTGTTTGGAAAGAAGTCTCATGAAAAGACCAGTCAAGAAACCCTGACAATACATGTGTTCTGAAGCAAGATGATTAAAGTTGAAACAAATGCTTATTAATTTGTGAACTTGTGGATGAAATGTATATCCTGTGATGTGCAAAAACTGAAGAAACAATAATGTACCAGTGTCGAATACAAATGAATGACAAATTACATATCATGTCCCATAGGAGTCTACTTGCATTGATGTTAGACTGGGTCAGTTACTGTAGAATAATTAGAATTTGTATGCACCATTCACTGAAGTTAGTTTTCAGTACTAGGAAACAAATATGTATTTCAGGTTAATGAATATTTCTGATTATAATCTTGTGAAAAGTTGATTATAAATCCACATACATGAACATGAATGAATTTAGAGTGTGTATATTAGACACATATATTTCATGTTTTGAAAAATTTGGAGAGTATATCTATATCTATATCTATATCTATATCTATATCTATATATATATACACACACACACACACACAAACACACACACACACAACACTCACAGACATTAAAAAGTACCAATATAAATGCCAATCGAAATTCATCAGTAAATATGTATCATCCACAAATGCAAAAATATTTATTTTACTGAACATGAGTTAATGTATAATGTTGTTCTACTAGGACTCTCTCCTATAGGTTGAATTTTCATTTCCAACAGCATTAAGAGGAGTGAACTCTTCTCACAATTTGTATCTGCCAAGACAGCCATCTCACAAAAATGTACGTGTGATACCTGGTAGGATTCTATATATGCATATAAATATACATGTGTGAATAGGCTACAGAAAAGGGAAACAAGAATTCACATATTTGTTAAGTTTAAAAACACATGGAGAATATTTCAATTAAAATTTGACTAGATTTATAACTCCTACCTTATATAATGCAAATGTCAAGTCCAACTATACAACATGACTCTGGAGAACCTTTGGATGTCCTGTTGTTTATCATGAGTATACTAGACAGTGCCTTGATTGACTGTGTTTCATGAAAATGATCTAGAACAGACATGCCAGTAAGTTGGTGCCTGCTGAGTAGTGAGCCTAGAGCAGTGGTGTGTATGTGTGTCATAATACATCTCTGATGTGGCCATATGGATTTGCCATTGGCTTCCAAATGGCTTGTGACAGACATGGTGAGGCCAGCAGACACTAATATGTAAGGGCGTCTTGTTATATGGAGAGGTTTCATGGCAATGTTAAGAATCAGGTTGCAATAGACAAGGGAAAAAGCTATGTGGGATAGAAGCCTGGTTGGTGCATTCTCCTGCAGACCCTGACCCACCACATGTGGCAGAACTCCATCCAGCACTGTGTCCCTTTTGAACTCCTCGTATTTCGTGAAGCAAATACCAAACTCCCAATGCAGGATAAAGAAAAACCAGGCACACAGAGTCAAACCCACTCCATGTCCCAGTGGGCTCACTTGTTTGGATTTAACAAGACAGAGTCACTCTTTCTTTGTACCTATTGATGTGAGGACAGCCAAATGCCTGGAAACTATGAAGACTGGCCTTTCCAGAGAAAGCAGGTAGTTTCTCACCATGGGCTCCTGACAACTTCACAGAGTTGGCCAAAGAGACCAGATTGGAGACAGGACACGCCATTTTGGGGGAACATAGTATGGCCCACAAGTCAGAGGACACTCCGGATAGTCACAGACCTACTTGGGGAAAGGAGGTGACTTTTTGGGTGTGAATGTGAGTTTGTGGTTTTGTCTCATGTTCTGAGAATAGTTAGGAAAGCTGGTTTGTTTGTTTTGGAGTGGACTGTGTCTAGTAAGTCCTTTAACAAGGTGAGTGTTTCTGTGTCTATATATCATACTGTGTCCGTGATTGTAGACATTAGAAAAGAGAATGCATCAATGGATGTGTCCTGTCTACGAGAAAGCTTCAAAGCATTCATCCTGTGCAATTTATGAATGGACTGCAGGTTGCCGTATGGATGGGCAACTCCTGCCATCTTTCTAAATTCCTGTTTTCTTCCTGAATTCTGGACACTCTCCAGAATACGCTCATGATTTTGTGTCCAAGATATGTACCACCTCCATCTCTGTGACATGGCCATGTACTGGATAGCTGATGGGAATGGCGAGTATCTCAGAAAACTCAGATATCAGTATGCCCAAGAAAGTCTCAGTGGAGAAACCCTGCTTTGGGCCTTTTGCTTACCTATTCTGTTGCCCTGAATGTCAGGAAGGTCTTTGCCTCAGGTCACACTTTGTGAAGACTGCAGAAAATAGTTTTCAAATGGAAAAGAATGGTCATTACCTGTGCCTCTTTGCTTAATTGCTTTGGAAATGGATGTTTCTGAATCATCCTCTCAGCTCTATGTGAGGCTGTGGCTTAGATTCACAGGACATGATGGGTCTAAAGAAAAATCCCATGTGTGCATCCCAAACCAAAATGGACAAAAGAGCTGTCAGAGTGGTTCTTACAATACAGGAAAGTTGGGGACCTTCCACCTGATGAGAACCTCAAATGTCCATGCACAAATGATACCTGGAGGAGTTGAAGGCAGGTATGAAGCACCTGAGAGATCAAAAGTCATCTTCCATGGCAAACAACCTGGTCAGGATGAAGGGATGTGTGTGAATCTGAATCTCTCTCTTCTTCTTTTAGAGAAGATGGACCAAACCAGGCCTGAGTGGAGAGCTGTTCCCGGGTGCCAATGGTGATATACATTCTACCTTATGAAAGTGTCACAGGAAGTGTGGGCAACCTCCATTTGATGTTACCCTTTGAAGCAACTGTTAGGACAAAGTGGTTGCCAAGGCAGTGACCTCATTCAGTTCCAAAGAATGTGACATACCTCATTTCCTTGGTGATGGAACTCTCTGAACTTGGTATCCAAGAAGCCAGGCACCCAGAGGCAGTCCCAGTCCCAGTCCCAGTGGGCTCACTTGTTTGGATTTACCAAGGACAGAGTCAGTTTTCTTGGTACCTAATGATGTGAGGATGGCCAAATGCCAGGAGAGCTCTGAAGATGGACCTTTCCTCAGAAAACAGGTAGTGGCTAACCACTTTTTCCTGACATCTTCAGAGAGTTGGTCAAGGAAACAAGATCTGAGAGAAGACAGGCCATTTCGGGGGAACATAGTATGGCCCACCAGTCAGAGGACACTCCGGATAGTCACAGACCTACTTGGGGGAAGGAGGTGCCTTTGTGGGAGTGGGTGTGGGTTTGTTGTTTTGTCTCATGTTCTGAGAATAGATAGGAAAGGCGATTTGTTTGGTTTGGAGTGGACAGTTTCTAGTAAGTCATTTGACACCGCGAGTGTTTCTGTTTCTGTGTATCCCACTGTGTCCGTTGTTGTAGACATTAGAAAAGAGAATGCATTAATGAATGAGTCCTGTCTAGTATAAATCATCCCATAATTCATCCTGCCCAATATATGAATGGACTGCAGCTTGTCTTATCGATGTGCAACACCTGCTATCTTTCTAAGTTGTTGTTTTCTTCCTGAATTCTGGCCACTCTCCAGAATAGGCTCATGGATTTGTGTCCAAAATATGTACCACCTCCAAGCTCTGTGACATGGCCATGTACTGGATAGCTGAAGAGAATGGCCAGCATCTCAGAAAACTCAGATATAAGTGTTACCAAGAAAGTCTCAGTGCAGAAACCCTGCTTTGGGCCTTTTGCTTACTTATTGTTGTGTTGCACTGAATGTCAGGAACGTCTTTGCCTCAGGCCACCCCTTTGTGAAGCCTGAAGAAAACAGTTTTCAAATGGAAATGAATGGGCCTCACCTGTGGGTCTTTGCTTAATTGCTTTGGAAAGGGATGTGTCTTTATCAGCCTCTTGGGCCTGTGTGTGGCTGTGACTTAGATTTTCAGCACCTGATGGATCTTAAGAATGATCCCATGTGAGCTTCCAAAACCAAAATGGCAAAAAATTTCATTCATTGTGGATGAAGTCTCTTGCCTTCCTCTGTTAGGTTCCTGCACTCCATCAAATGACAATAGGGATTCTTTGGGTCAAATGAGTTCTTCAAAGCCCTGCAGAGGTGCTTGTGTTTTCGCATGACTCTAAATCACCTAAAGAATTGATACCTAAAATCAGTAGGCCTCAAATTGGAGAAACACAGAAGTATTAACGGCAGGCTTATTTGTTCACTCCTGGTTCACAGAAACGGTGTCCAGGCTACCCTGACTTTAGACAAATGAGGGGCAAACGAGCTGATTTTGGACACTGTCTTGGGCTGCGCCCCTCATGGAAACCTCCAGCCAGAGGTTAAGATGATTGACTATATGGAATAAGATGAGGGCCATGTGGGAGTGTTTTGGTTTTAATTTTGGTCATTTGTGTGGCATTGGAAAAAATGACTGGGTCCACGTGGGCTTGAACTCTGGTGTGATTCCCCTTAGAGACTAGGTTTTGGAACTGAACTCAGAGAAGCATTGCCATGAATTTTGTTGGGATTTTAAGAGGCCACGCATGAATGTCGCTCTTGGAAACTGAGACCTAGGCCCCGGGTGGATTTCCACAGAGGCCTGGGAATCTCAGCAAGGATATCACATGATTTTATTCTTAAAGAAATGGCAGCCATAGTTGAGAGTCAAAACACACATGGACCTACATTGTAGACCTCAATGGGCCTGGCCTAATGTGACCTTTTGGCCACTCTTTGGGAAGCCGTGCCTGTGAGAGTCTCCAGAGATTTCATTGAAATGAGCTTCCTCACCATTTAATGTTTGCTGAATGAACTGAAACCCACAGTGCCTCCATATTCATGCTTGAAAAATGGCTAAATACCATGAAATTTTTGAAATTCCTATGACCAGGTGGCACTGGAGAAACATTGGATGTCCTGTTGCTGATCATGATTATACCAGACAGTGCCTTGACTTACTGAGTTTCATGAAAATGGTGTAGAACAGAGAAGCCAGTAAGTTGGAGCCTGCTGAGTAGTGGGTCTAGAGCAGTGGTGGGGAGGTGTTTGATAAAACATCCGTGGTAGGGCCATGTGGATATACCATTGGATTCCAAATGGCTTGTAACTGAGATGGTGCAGCCAGCAGACCCTTATATGTAAAGGCATATTGTTATATGGAGAATTTTCAGAGGAAAATTAAGAATCAGGTTGATATGGACAAGGGGGCAATGGGGCAAGCTGTGAGAGATAGGAGCCTAGTTGGTGCATTCTCTTGCAGACCCTGACCCACCACACGTGACAGAACTCCCTCCAGCACTGTGTCCCAGTTTAGCTCCTAGTATTTCGTGAAACAAATACCAAACTCACAGTGCAGCAGCAAAAACACCACAAAATGTGGAAGAGGACCAAATGGCTTCCCAGTCCACACGGGGAGACACATAGTCCCCAGTGGCCTCAGTTTACCTACAAAGAGAGGATTCAGCACTGCTTCATCTTGTTCATTGGAAATAAGAAACCATGTCCTCCAGGTCACATAGATGCAGACCCAGCTTTGATGGTCTCACTACAAAGGAAGCCAAATCTCCTGAAAACAACATATTTCAAGTGCAAAACTCAGTGGCAGTTTCTCAAAAAGTTTTTAGGCCAGCAGAGCTCCATGTTTGTGGAGTGTTTACCCTGTCCCTTAGTTTTGGAAATTGCTCTACCAACTCCAAGGTTGTGAACTCCTGAGCATTTTCCATTCCAGATATGTATTCACTGATTTTGTAACTCTTCTCCTCTAATTGTGTCTTACTTTGGGTGAAGGTAATGTCAAGGCATTGTTCTGGATGAGAGCAGGAGGATATTTGTGCAGCATATATTTACATACACATTGGATTCATTTTCCAATTTTCCATTCGAAATACTGAATCCCTGACACTAACCCATACCTAATAGTCTCAGACTATTCATCCTAATATAACGGAGAAAATTAACCCAACACAATAGAAATACAAGCACTTCAGAGGAGACATGTTGTATTGTTGGACTTGACATTTGCATTATATAAGGTAGGAGTTATAAATATTGTCAAATTTTAATTGAAATATTCTCCATGTGTTTTTAAACTTAACAAATATGTGAATTCTTGTTTCCCTTTTCTGTAGCCTATTCACACATGTATATTTATATGCATATATAGAATCCTACCAGGTATCACACGTACATTTTTGTGAGGTGGCTGTCTTGGCAGATACAAATTGTGAGAAGAGTTCACTCCTCCTAAATGCTGTTGGAAATGAAAATTCAACCTATAGGAGAGCGTCCAATAGAACAATATTATACATTAACTCATGTTCAGTAAAATAAATATTTTTGCATTTGTGGATGATATATATTTACTGATGAATTCGATTGGCATTTATATTGGTACTTTTTAATGTCTGTGAGTGTTGTGTGTGTGTGTTTGTGTGTGTGTGTGTGTGTATATATATATATAGATATAGATATAGATATAGATATAGATATAGATATAGATATACTCTCCAAATTTTTCAAAATAAGAAACATATATTTGTCTAATATACACTCTCTAAAAGGGTTTATTGGGTGTCCAGAATGCTGGGGTTCAGAGCTCACCTGAATAGAGCAGATAGTCCTGAGAATAGCTGAAGTAGAGCTTATATACTTTCCCTGGAGAGAGAAGGGAGGGAATTGTATTGATGGGTCAGGGCGAGTGGGCGGTTTGCATGCAACTGGGAGAGGGAGTACATTCTGCAATTTGGCAGCTGGGGATAGAACATTCTGGGAACAAGTTTTGCAAACATTTCTCAAGATTTCAACAGTGTTCTGTTAAGCATACAGAAAAGCAAGATGTGACAAGTACCTATTTTATTAATATTTCATTCCCCACTTCTTCTTCTGGCTACTTTTAATCATAAAAATGATCATTGGAGGGTGTCACATTCAATGTCTGCTAGTGGGGTATTTCCATAAGTTTAACTCCTCCAATTTGAGCCTGGAGAAAAGACATTACACGGTTGAGCAAACAGGGTTTTATAGTTAGCAATAATATGAGGATTATTATTGGACCGGCCAGGGTTGATAAAAACGTAGTTAACCAGGGGGACTGTGTGAACCAAGACTCAAGCCACCCTTTTGGGCCCTCTCTCACTTGTTGATGCTCTTCAAGGTGTCTTTTAAATTTACTCATAGATTTTATTACGACTCCAGTATAGTCAGCATAAAAACAACATTCTTCCCTCAATGCAGCACAAAGGCCCCCTTCTCTAATGAAGAGGAGGTCCAACCCTCAACTGTTCTGTAAAACAACTTCAGAGAGAGAGGTTAAAGTTTCATGCAAAGCCCTGAAGGAGGTTTCTAATATCTTACTTTTGCTCTATTGCTGCTTCTAATTGGGTCATCTTTTGTGTCCCATGGACAATGCCACTGGTTACTCTGCCCACCCGTGCAGCAACTCCTATTCCTAATAGGATGGCTAAAGTGAGGGATATATGTTCCCAGTGGAACCGGTTGTATGCCCCCCCTATTTGATCTTCAAATGAAACTGCGTCATGATAGAGCACTCTGGGAAACATCTGCACCATTACACAATTTATCACATATCTTGATCATTTCATGAAAACATAAACGATGTTTAAGTATATAGAATATGCTGTTGTAGGCACTGACAAAGCAAGGCACCTAAGATAGCACTCAAGAGAAGGAAACAGTCCTATTTGGTTGCAACCGGATTCAGAGGGAATTGCTTCTATTGTAATCAAATTAATCCCCTGAAACTCAAGTTTAGGTAGTTTCAGAAATTTGTACCCAACATATAAGGGATGGGGCTCAGAAGTTCACAGTCTTCAGAAGTTTAAAAAAGCAGTATTTGTTTCTGTTTTTCCTTCTGTTCTGTGCAAGTTAACTTTTCAAGGACACCTGGGAGGAGGAGAGCTTTTTCTTCCCTTTCTTATTTTCCCCCTGCCAGCTGTTACCATGGAGCCCGGTTGGTAATTTCTTTATCTTAGAAATGTAGCCATCTCTGTGAAGCCCCAGCTGAAGGCCAGAGGACTTGTTCACATATTTTGTGAAAAACTAGTTAGGGGTTGTCTAGCTTAGAAGTACTGAGATTTTTAGGCAGTGGCCAAGTAGAACAGGGCAATACGAAAGAGAAAGTTTATCTACATTAAAGTCTTTATTGGGACTGTTTTGCTGAAAGTTCAAAACTCAGCCATGGTGAAGACTTCTGAAGAAGGTCATTTAAGACTTTTCTGTGGGCCTGGTAGAGAGGGGGAAAGACGGGGAAGGTGGGGCTGAGAGCACCTCCGAGGATCTGAGAATGACGGAAAAGAGAGATGTAAAAGAATAATGCAAAAGGGTATTGGAAATTTCCTAGCAGCAAACTTGAGCAGTAGAGCAGGTAGAGCAGAGTGAAAGACGGGAGTGAGGATCCCAAAATCCTGTGAGGGACTTTAAATTTTAGTAACCTGTTTTCAGTGATGACAAAGCAACTTTAAAGGCCAATTATATTACATCTTGGATAAGGGTCTCAGGGCTCTCCTCAGCTCGTTTGAGCATTGGGTTAGCTGGTAAGAGGACCTGGTGGGACCCGGTGAGGGCACTGACAGGAGATGAGAGGAATGAGTCGGTGGAGCGGTACCTATGTACCTGCTACCTCAGCAAGGGGGCGATGGTCTGAGAACTGGTGGAGCTTTGGGTTTCTGATCTAGTTATTGGAGGGGAGAAATCAAGTTGCTGAGATGGGAGTGACATCAGAGGGTCTGGAGCAGAAGGCTGAGGATATGATCTATTGGAGAAGCATAGTTCAGGATGTGAGTGAGGGAGGGAAAAGGCTTCCACATAGGGGAATTTCCTTTCACTCTTTTGAGCACTTGCAGAAGTTAAAAAGGTCACGCAAAATTTGAGGATCTAGAGACCCCTCTGGGTGCCATAGTTTTTGGTTGTCTAATTGGTAATGTGGCCAATGCTGTGTACTGAATTTGATGAAGAATTGGGGTTCCATCAGGCAGCCCCTGTATGCACACATTCCCATGACATACAGAAAAAGTCAGCCTTCCCCCACACAGCCATTACTCTTTGTGGCTTTGATAGTCTGCCAGGCAAACTTAGTAATCTAGACTAGCCAACCTGCATCTGGCTCGCGTGTCCCTACATCCATAATGTTTGTTTCCATTATCTATGGTACAGAAGGGATTTAATGGTATTTTAGTGGGATCCTCTTCATCAGGGATATCACAATAGGAAATACCTATAGCCAGCTAACAAATGTCTGGGTGGAGAGATGGCCACCAGGTCCCTAAGGGGGCTGTATGCGAGATAGACCATACTTCTTTTCCAGTAGGATTTGTGATCAGCCATCACTGCTTAATGGGCTGATGAGGGTTAGGACTACTTGTAGCCAAGGGGAGAGTATATAACCTTATTCACATTGCGAATACACAATTTGAAACTGTTACCAGTCTTTTTCAGTTTCCAGAAAGATTCTGTACAGGCAGCAGGCTTGAGATGAGAGGTATGGATCCAGGAAGTGATTCTGTTTACGTTTACCACTGTAGGTGTTATAATAGCACCTGGTATGGTCCTTTTCAGCGGGGTACCAGGGATGACACCTGATATCATCTTACATAGATGAAATCTCTTACTTGATATGGATGTGGAATCCCCTGGTTCCCAGTTGGGTAGGCAGTGGCCAGCTGTTTTCACAGGTATTACTGAGTTCTTTCAAGATCTTTAAGTCTGTCAAGCAAGGGGGTGTGGAAAGGATCTTTAGGTCTTACAGTTGGGCTTAGGTCCCCTACTGGAGGAGGGCCACCATAAAGAATTTCACATGTGGTAAGGTTACTCAAAGAAACAAAGGGATTTTTTCTTGCATGAAACATTGCATAAGGCAGGAGCATAGTCCAATCTTATGCTGGTCTCTAAGCTTAATTTCGTTAAGGTCTCTTTAATGGTTCTATTCATTCTTTCTACTTGTCTTGAACTCTGTGGTCTATAAGCACAATTTAACTTCCAATTAATCTCCAGGTTCCTGGCTAACCCCTGACTTACCTGGGTCATGAACATCGGTCCATTGTCAGATCCTATTACCGGCTTAGCTTCCTCCAATGGTAGAGAGGCTTAGTCAGCAGCAGCGGAATCACTTAGAGTGTGTTGTGTGTTAGGGGACGAGGGCAGGGGATAAGGAGGGGGAGAAGAGTCCAGTAGAGTCAAATCTGTGACTCAGGGAGAACAGAGGGTGGAGGAGGAGGAGGTTGAGAGGTTTGAGAGATCATGGGGGAAGGAGTAGGAGCAGAGGTAGGGGCAAGGAAAGGCTTCACCCATGGAGGAGGAGATTTGCAGAGGTCCTGCCAAGTTAAGATATATGGCTGTTGATCCGGATGGCTATGTGGTGCTGGCTGAAAGACAATACCTCTGACTTTTTAAATTAGTGGGAAGTAGAAAGATCCTTCTAGGGGCCATACGACTCCAAAGATGGGCCATTCTGAGGCACAGAGATTCTGCCAGGTCCAGCGTTTTACTAAAAAAAGAAAGATTCTGAGCTCTTAAGCGGACTTTGGTCCAGTGATCAAGGGTCAGGGACAGAGGCATTGACGTGCTCTGTTCCATAATGAAAGTTCCACAAACAGTAAAAGCAAGGACACACGACACAGATAAGACAAGACCATAAAGACAGGCAATGAACGTCCAACACTGAGACCAGGAATGAGTAGCCGGCAAAACCCAATGGTATGGCAATAACGAATCTAAAAGAAAATATCACTGAGTCGAGAAGACTATTGTTCCTTGATTTCCCGAGTTCTCTGCGGGGTCCTCCAGAGAGGTGCCCTTTGTCTCTGTGACATGTCTCTCAGCCACCGTCGGAGAGAGCCCAGGCTCTTCATCGCCAGCAATTTTGCCAAGCCCTAACAAGAAACCTGAAACCAGAAAGAGGCGCCTTACTTGCTCCGAGAGGAGCCCGTTGGGGTCTCTCGTCCGCCACTGCTGGAACTCAGTGGAACCTCAATATGTAAAGGTCAGGCGAGTGTCAGAGGAAGATACTACCAAGAGACTGTCTCATGCAACAGCAAAGGGTTTATTTGTGGTCCAGCATGCTGGAGCTCAGAGCTAAATTAAATAGAGCAGAGACCTCTGAGAACAGCTTAAGCAGAGCTTATATACTTTCCTTGGAGAGGGAAGAGAGGGAAGTTCAGTGATGGGTAAGGGCGAGTGGGCGGTTTGCATGACACCGAGTGAGGGAGTACATTCTGCAGTTCGGCGGTTGGGAACAGTACATTCTAGAACAAGATTAGCAAACATTTCTCAAGATTTCAAAAGTGTTTTGTTAAGCATACAGAAAAACAGGAAGTGACAAGTACCTATTTTATTAATTTTATTAACCTTTCACTACCGACTATGCCTTTTTGACTTGATGTTCCTTCTACATTAATTCATGCAACGTACAAGGTGCTATGCCATTGTATATCGATTTATCTGAGACAAATCTGCAGAACGTAATTCAACACCACGTATCCCTATCAAGGGCCCAATGCCCTTCTGGGCTACAAATCAGACTTAAATTTCTTTTTTCATACATATATTTCACCTATATATTCTTCTACACATAGCAAGTTCCCAATACGATCATTCATCCAGCAAAATGATTTCTAACCCAAATCGAGCATGTTTTTAACCATAACCGGACACTGTTCCCTCAATCTAACTTTACAGAAGAGCAGGGAAGGAGTTGATATTACAATACAGAAATGTAGAAAAACTTCCACCTGCTGAGAACCTCAAAGGTCCATGCAGAAATGATCCCTGGAGAAGATGTAGGAAGCAATAAAGGACCTGAGAGACCAAAAGTCATCTTCCATGGCAAACAACCCGGTCAGGATAAAAGGTTGTGTCTGAATCAGATTTTTTTTTAATGTAGAGATCATGGACCAAACCAGGCCTGTGTGGAGATCTATTCCTGGGTGCCTTTGGTTGATATACCATTCTAACTTGTGAAAATGTCACAGGAAGTAGGGGCAGCCTCAATCTCTTGGGACCCTTGCAAGCAACAGTTAGGACAAAGTGGCTGCCAAGACAGTGCCCTCATTCAGTTCAGGAAGGAAATGACCTCACCTCACTTTCTTGGTGATGGAACTCTCTGAAGGTGGGATCCAGGAAGCCAGGCACACAGAGCCAGTCCCAGTCCCAGTCCCAGTGGTCTCACTTGTTTGGATTTACCAAGGACAGGGTCAGTATTTTTTGGTACCTACAGATGTGAGGAAGGCCAAATGCCAGGAAAGCTCGGATGCAGGGCTTTTCATGAGAAAGCAGGTAGTAGCTCACCGTTGGCTCCTAAGAAGTTCACAGAGTTGGCCAAGGAGACAAGATCTGAGACAGGAAAGGCCATTTTGGGGGAACATATTATGGCCCACAAGTCAGAGGACACTCTGGATAGTCACAGACCTACTTAGGGGAAGAAGGTGCCTTTGTGGGTGTGGTTGTGGGTTTGTGGTTTTGTCTCATTTTCTGAGAATAGGTAGGACAGTCGGTTTGTTTCCTTTGAAGTGGACTGTTTCTAGTAAGTCTTTTCACAGGGCGAGTGTTTCTATGTCTGTGTATTCCACTGTTTCCGTGGTTGTAGACATTAGAAAAGAGAATCCATCAATGGATGTGTCGTGTCTAGTAGAAATCTTCTCAGCATTCATATTGCCCCGTTTATGAATGGACTGTGGCTTGCCTTATCGATGAGCAACACCTGCTACCTTCCTAAGTTTCTATTTTCGTCCTGAATTCCGGCCAATCTCAAGAATAGGCCCATGGTTTTGTGTCCAAGATATGTACCACCTCCAAGCTCTGTGACATGGCCATGTACTGGATAGCTTTAGGGGATGGTGCGCATCTCAGAAAACTCAGATATCAGTGTGACCAGGAAAGTCTCAGAGGAGAAACCCTGCTTTCGGCCTTTTGCTTACCTATTGTTCTGTTGCCCTGAATGTCAGGAAGGTCTTTGCCTCAGGCCACCCCTTTGTGAAGCCTGAAGAAAACAGTTTTCAAATGGAAATGAATGGGCATACCTGTGGCACTTTCCTTAATTGCTTTGGAAAGGGATGTGTCTGAATCAGGCCCTTGGCCCTGTGTGTGGCTGTGGCTTAGATTCTCAGCACCTGATGGATCTAAAGAAAGTTACCATGTGTGCATCCAAAAGAAAATTCGCCAAAAGAGCAATTATTGGGATGAAGTCTCTCGACTTCCTCTGTAAGGTTCCTGACTTCCATCAAGTGAGAATGGGATCCTTTGGGTCAAAAGAGTTCTACAAAACCTGCAGAGGCTAGCCCATTGTGCTTGGGTTTTCTCATGACTAAAATTCACATAAAGAATCTAAACCCCACAGACAGTAGTCCTCAAATTGGAGCGGTATTAACGGCAGGCCTATTTGATCACTTTTGGTTCACAGGATGGGTGTCCAGGCCACCTTGACTTTAGGCAAATGAGGGGCAAAGGAGCTTATTTGGGACACTGTCTTGGTCTGCACCCCTCATGGAAACCTCCAGCCAGATTATGATGAGTGTCTATATGAAAGAAGATGAGGGCCATATGGGAGGGTTCTTGTTTTAATTGTGGTAATTTGTGTGGTAGTTGGAAGAGATGACTGGGTCCACCAGGGCTTGAACTCTGGTGTGATTCCCCTTAGAGACTGAGTTCTGGAACTGACCTCAGAGAAGTATTGCCATGAATAGTGTTGGGATTTTAGGAGACCACGCATGAGAATCGCTTTTGGAAACTGAGATCTAGGCCCAGGATGGCTTTCCACAGAGCTCAGGGATTCTGAGCCAGGATATCACATGATTTAATTCTTAAAGACTTGGTAGCCATAGTTGAGAGTCCAAACACACATGGACCTCACATTGTATACCTCAATGGGCCTGGATTCATGTGTCCTTTTGGCCACTCTTTGGGAAGGCTTGCCTGTGAGTGTTCTCCAGAGCTTTCATTGAAATGAGCTTCCTCACCATTTAATGGTTCCTGAATTAAATGAAACCCACAGTGCCTCCAACTTCATCCTTGAAAAATGACTAGATTAATACCATGAAATTTTTGAAATCCCCATGACCAGGTGGCACTGGATAACCTTAAGATATCCTGTTGCTGATCATGAGTATAACAAACAGTGCCTTGATTGACTGAGTTTCGTGAAAATGGTGTAGAACAGAGATGCCAGTAAGTTGGAGCCTGCTGGGTAGTGGGCGTAGAGCAGTGGACTATAGGTGTGTAAATAAATTTTTTTGGTAGGACCACCTGGATCTTCAATTGGCTTCCAAATCTTGCGACTGACATGGTGCAGGCAGCAGACCTTTATATGTAAAGGCATCTTGTTATATGTAGAGGTTTCAGGGCAATGTTCAGAATCAGGTTGCTATAGTCAAGGGGAAAGCTATGTGGGATAGAAGCCTGGTTCATACATTCTCTTGCCGACCCTGACCAACCACACATGACAGAACTCCCTCCAGCATTGTGTCCCAGTTGATCATATTGTATTTCATGAAGCAAATACCAAATTCCCAGTGCAGCAGTAAGAAACACCCTGAAAAGTGGAGGATGACCAAATGGCTTCACAGACCACACGGGAAGACACTTAGCTCCCAGTAGCAACAGTTTACCTACAAAGGGAGATTTCAGACCTGCTGCCTCATGTTCATTACAAAATAAAGAACCATGTCCTCCAGGTCACATAGATGCAGACCCAGATTTTTGGTGTCACTACAAACGAAGCTAAATCTCCTGACAATTACATATATTTCTTTTTCTTTTTTTAATTAATTTTTATTGTAGGTTGTTCAAAACAGTACATACTTCTTGATATATCAAATTTCACACTTTGATTCAAGTGGGATATGAGCTCCCATTTTTACTCCATATACAGATTGCAGAATCACATCAGTTGCAGAACCATTGATTTACATATTGCCATACATATATTTCTTGTGCCTAACCTCAGAGGAAGTTTCTCAATAAGTCTTTAGGTCAGCACAGCTCCATGTTTCTGGAGTGTTTACCCTCTCCCATACTTTTGTAAACTGTTTTACCACCTCCAGTGTTTTGAACTCCTGAGCATTTTTCATTCCACATATGTATTCACAGGTTTTCTAACTCCTCTCCTCTAATTGTGTCTTACTTTTAGCGATGGTTATGTCAAGGTATTGTTCTGGATAAGAGAGGGAAGATTTTTGTGTATCACATGTTTGCATACACATTAGATTCATTTTCCTATTTTCCATTTGAAATACTGAATCCCTGAAACTAACCCATACCCTACTAGTCTCTGACTACTAATCCTAATATCATGGAGAAAAAAAAACCTAACTGAATAGAAGTACAGTCCTTTTATAGGAAGCATGGTGTATATTTGTATTTGTCTTCCTCTTTATCAAGAGTATGTGTTTTAAATTTAGTAAACTTTTCATTTTAATATTTCTCCATGATTTTTTAAAGTTATCACATATGTAAATTCCTGTCTCCCTTTCTCTGTATCCTATTCAGCACATGTAATTTTTTTATGCATATACAATATCCTACCTGGTATCACACGTACATTCTTGTAAGATCACTGACTTTGGAATATAAAAATTGTGAGAAGAGATGACTCTCCCTAAATAATGATGGAACTGAAAATTCCACCTATGGGTGTGTTTCCTAGTGAAAAACACTATACATAAATCCATGTTCAGTAAAATGAATATTTTTGGATTTG
Source organism: Callospermophilus lateralis (assembly GCF_048772815.1). Lineage (NCBI taxonomy): Eukaryota > Metazoa > Chordata > Mammalia > Rodentia > Sciuridae > Callospermophilus > Callospermophilus lateralis. The sequence continues at coordinate 984,213 of NW_027514404.1, forward strand.
TGAATGAATTATATTTCATGATGAATATCGATTGGCATATATATTGCTAAATATTAATGTGTGTGTGTGTGTGCATGTGTGTGTGTGTGTGTGTGCGTGTGTGTGTGTGTATATTCTACGGATTTAAAAAAAATATGAAAAATATGTGTCTTATTATACACTCCCTAAATTCATTCATATTCATTTATGTTCATTAAATTCAAATTTTCACAAGATTATTCTCAGTAATATTCATACACCTGAAATATATTTTGGTTTCCTACTACTGAAAACTAAGTTCAGTGGATGGTGCTTAAAAATCCTAATATTTCTACAGTAACTGACCCAGTTTAACATCAATGCAAGTAGATTGCTATGGGACATGATGTGTAATTTGAATTTCATTTTTACTCAACACTGGTACATTACTATTTCTTCAGTTTATGGACATCATAGGATGTATTTTTTCATCCACAACTTCACAATTTTTTTGGCATTTGGTTCACTTTCAATTACTTACTACTTCAGAACACATGTATTCCTCCATGTTTCTTTACTGGTCTTTTCACTAGACTTCTTTCTAAACACATTATTTTCGATTCCATAATCATTTTTGAAGCAAAACTCACTCTTCACTATAAACCGTAACCCTAATAATACCATTGCATATATAACTCGTTGGAATGATGGTATATATATCAATATAAGATTTCCAATATATTTTCAGATGCAAACTCAATCCATTATTTAATGTTGGATCCAGTTACATACTTTATTCACAATATGGTCTATTCATGCATCATCTCAATAATCATCAACACAAGGTACACCTATTTGTATCCCCAGTACTAATTTATAAGTTTCCAGAATATTACTCCCCTTTATGGTGGAAGAAATACTTATGTCACCTGATCTACATATACATTTTACCACAGTAGTGTTCTGGACACAAAATGCAAAGGTCACACATATGATTGTACCAAAGCCTAAATGGAAAGTGACCATGGATTACTAAAAGCAGCTATGTCCAGGGTGCCTACTGCTCTCAAATGTCAATCCTATTGGTTACTACATATTTGTTTCTTCCTAAGATTATATATTTAACCTCAAGCCTGTTGAAAATATCTAATCCTATCACTCACTTTATACTTTTCCTGATTTCCTAATTCCCCTATTGATATCTGCTTTCCTACATATTTTTCCCAGTTCATCATTGTGACTGTCTCTTCACATGTGCTGACATTTACATTCACCCTCTAACTGAAAACCAATTGCTAAAGAACTTTTGGTCCAACTCCGAGACTCACTCTTCTTCCTAAACCTACTGACTATCTTCCTAATCCTACAGACTATCCCTTTTTGACTGGATGTTCTCTTCTACTTTCAATCATTCGAGGTATAGGGTCCTATGCCATTGTATATCGATTTATCTGAGACCTCGGTGCAGAACAAATTCAATCTAAGTATACCAATCAAGGGCCCAATGCCTTTCTGGGCTTCAAATCTTTCCTAGATCTCTGATCTCATACATATATTTCACATTTATATTCTTATAAATATCACAGGTTCCCAATACCATAATTCATCCAGCAGAATGACTCCTAACCCGAATCGAACATGCTCTTAACACTAATCATACACTGTTCCCTCAATCTCACTTTACAGAAGAGCAGGGACAGAGTTGGTCTTAAAATCCAGGAAGGTAGGGTATCATCCACCAGCTGAGAACCTCAAAAGTCCTGGCAGAAATAATCCCTTGAGTAGGTGTAGGCAGGTATGAAGGATCTGAGAGAGCAAAAGTCATCTTCCATGGCAAACAACCTGGTCAGGTTGAAGGGATGTGTCTGAATTAGCCTCTCTCTTCCTAATGTAGAGAAGATGGACCAAACCATGGCTGTGTGGAGAGCTGTTCCCCAGTGCCTATGGTTGATATACCATTCTAACTTATGAATGAGTCACAGCAAGTAGAGGCAGACTCCATCTATTGGGAACCTTGGAAGCAACTGTTAAAACAAAGTGGTTTCCAAGGCAGTGACTTCATTCAGTTCTTGAAGGAAGTGACCTCACCTTACATTATTGGTGATGAAAGTCTGTGATCTTGGGATCCAGGAAACCAGGCACACAGAGTCAAACCCACTCCATGTCCCAGTGGGCTCACTTGTTTGGATTTAACAAGACAGAGTCACTCTTTCTTGGTACCTACTGATGTGAGGACAGCCAAATGCCTGGAAACTATGAAGACTGGCCTTTCCAGAGAAAGCAGGTAGTTTCTCACCACGGGCTCCTGACAACTTCACAGAGTTTGCTAAAGAGACCAGATCGGAGACAGGACACGCCATTTTAGGGGAACATAGTATGGCCCACAAGTCAGAGGACACTCCGGATAGACACAGACCTACTTGGGGGAAAGAGGTGCCTTTTTGGGTGTGAGTGTGAGTTTGTGGTTTTGTCTCATGTTCTGAGAATAGTTAGGAAAGCTGGTTTGTTTGTTTTGGAGTGGACTGTTTCTAGTAAGTCCTTTGACAACGTGAGTGTTTCTGTGTCTATATATCATACTGTGTCCGTGATTGTAGACAGTAGAAAAGAGAATGCATCAATGGATGTGTCCTGTCTACGAGAAAGCTTCAAAGCATTCATCCTGTGCAATTTATGAATGGACTGCAGGTTGCCATATGGATGGGCAACTCCTGCTATCTTTCTAAATTCCTGTTTTCTTCCTGAATTCTGGACACTCTCCAGAATACGCTCATGATTTTGTGTCCAAGATATGTACCACCTCCATCTCTGTGACATGGCCATGTACTGGATAGCTGATGGGAATGGTGAGTATCTCAGAAAACTCAGATATCAGTATGCCCAAGAAAGTCTCAGTGGAGAAACCCTGCTTTGGGCCTTTTGCTTACCTATTCTGTTGCCCTGAATGTCAGGAAGTTCTTTGCCTCAGGCCACACTTTGTGAAGCCTGAAGAAAATAGTTTTCAAATGGAATTGAATGGTCATTACCTGTGGATCTTCGGTTAATTGCTTTGGAAATGGATGTGTCTGAATCAGCCTCTTTGCCCTATGTGAGGCTGTGGCTTAGATTCACAGCACATGATGGGTCTAAAGAAAAATCCCATGTGTGCATCCAAAACAAAAATGGACAAAAGAACTGTCATGGTGGATAGAGTCTCTCGCCTTCCTCTGTAAGGTTCCTTACCTCCATTAAGTGAGAATAGGGATCATTTGGGTCAAGTGAATTCTTTAAAGTTCTGCAGAGGCTATCCCATAGGTTCGTGGGTTTTCTCATGACTCCAATTCACATCTATGTTTACAGAAGAGCATGGACAGTGTTGGTCTTACAATACAGGAATGCAGTGAATCTTCCTTCTGTTGAGAACCTCAAAGCTCCTTGCAGATATGATCTCTGGAGAAGATGTAGGCAGCTATGTAAGACCTGAGAGAGCAAAAATCACCTTCCATGGCAAACAACCTGGTCAGGATTAAGGGTTGCGTCAGAATGAGCCTATCTCTTCTTAATGTAGAGAAGATGGACCAAACCTAGCCTGTGTGGAGAGCTGTTCCCTTTTGCCTACGGGTGATATACCATTCTAACTTGTGAAAGTGTCACAGGAAGTAGGGGCAGCCCTCATCTCATGGGACCATTGGAAGCAATTGTTATGACAAAGTGGTTGCCAAGGCAGTGATCTCATTCAGTTTCTGAAGGACGTGATCTCATCTCACTTCCATGGTGATGGAACTCTCTGAACTTGGGATACAGAAAGCCAGGCACCCAGAGCCAGTCTCAGTTCTAGTCCCAGTGGTCTCACTTTTTTGGATTTACAAAGGACAGAGTCAGTCTTTCTTGATACCTACTGATGTGAGGATGGCCAAATGCCAGGAAAGCTCGGAAGAGGGGCTCTTCCTGAGAAAGCAGATAGTGGCTCACTCCTGGCTTCTAACAACTTCACATTGTTGGCCAAGAAGACCAGATCTGAGACAGGTCAGGCCATTTCGGAGGATCATAGTATAACCCATCAGTCAGAGCACACTCCGGAGAGTCACAGACCTATTTGGGGGAAGGAGGTGCCATTGCGGGTGTGGGTTTGTGGTTTTGTCTCATGTTCTGAGAATAGTTAGAAAAGGCGGTTTGTTTGGTTTGGAGTGAACAGTTTCTAGTAAGTCGTTTGACAATGCAAGTGTTTCTATGTCTGTGTATCCCACTGTGTCCGTGCTTGTAGACATTAGAAAAGAGAATGCATCAATGGATGTGTCCTGTCTCATAGAAAGCTTCCCAGCATTCATCCAGCACAATTTATGAATTGACTGCGGCTTGCCTTATTGATGGGCGATACCTGCTACCTTCCTAAGTTGCTGTTTTCTTCCTGAATTATGGCCAATCTCCAGAATAGGCTCATGGTTTTGTGTCCAAGATATGTACTACCTCCAAGCTCTGTGACATGGCCATGTACTGGATAGCTGAATGGAATGGCGAGCATCTCAGAAAACTCAGATATCAGTGTGACCAGTAAAGTCTCAGTGGGGAATCCCTGCTTTGGGCCATTTGCTTACCTATTGTTCTGTTGCCCTGAGAGTCAGGAAGGTCTTTGTCTCAGGCCAACCCTTTGTGAATCCTGAAGGAAAGATTTTTCAAATGGAAATGAATATGCTTTACATTTGGCTCTTTCTTTAATTGATTTGGAAAGAGATGTGTGTGAATCAGCCTCTTGGCCCAGTGTGATTCTTTGACTTAGATTCTCAGTACCTGATGGATCTAAAGAAAGATCCCATGGGTGCATAAAATCCAAAATGGCAAAAAGAGCAGTCATTGTTGATGAAGTATTTTGCCTTCCTCTGTAAGGTTCCTGAATTCCATCAAGTGAGAATAGGGATCTTTTGGGTCAAATGAGTTCTTCAAATCTATTCAGAGGCTATCCAATAGGTGCTTGAGTTTTCTCATCTTTCCAATTCACATAAAGAATCTGTACCCAACACTCAGTAGGACTCAAATTGGAGAAGCAGAGCAGTATTAAGGGCAGGCCTATTTGATCACTCCTGGTACACAGGAAGGGTGTACAGGCCACTGGGAATTTAGGCAAATGAGGGGCAACAGAGCTTATTTTGGACACTGTCTTGGGCTACGCTAATGCTATCAAATGTCAATCCTATTGTTGACTTCATATTTGTTTTATCCTAAGCTCATATATTCATCCTCAACCCTGTTGAAAATATCTAATCCCATCACTCACTTTATTCTTTTCCTGATTTCCTAATGTCTCTATTGATATCTGCTTTCTACATATTTTGCCCTGTGCATCATTGTGACTGACTCTTCACTTGTGTTGACGTTTACATTGACTCTCTAACCAAAACCCTATTGCTAAAGAACTTTTGTTCCAAATCCTATACTCACTTTTCTTCCTAAACTTACCGACTATCTTTCTAATCCAACTGACTATAACTTTTTGAATGGATGTTCTCTTCTACATTCAATGATCCAAGTACAGTTCAGGTTTCTATTCAACCGGGTGAGGGAGTAGATTCTGCAGTTTGGCAATTGGGGACAGCACATTCTGGCAACAAGATTAGCAAAGAGTTCTCAAGATTTCAACAGTGTTTCGTTAAGTGTACAGAAAAACAGGAAGTGACAAGTACATATTTTATTAACCTTTCATTCCCCACTTCTTTTTCTGGCTACTTTTAATCATAAAAGTGATCTTTGTGGGGTGTCACATTCTATGTCTGCTAGTGGGGTATTACCATAATTTTAATTTGTCCAATTTGAGCTTGGAGAAAAGAAATTACATGGTTGAGGAAACAGGGTTTTATAGTTAGTAATAATATGAGGATTATTATTGGACCGGCCAGGGTTGATAAAAACGTAATTAACCAGGGGGACTGTGTAAAAAAAGACTCAAACTACCCTTTTTGTGCCTCTCTCTCTCGTTGTTACTCTTCAAGGCATCTTTTCAATTTACTCATAGATTTTTTTACAACTCCAGTATTGTCGACATAAAAACAACATTCTTCCCTCAATGAAGCACAAAGGCCCCCCTCTGTCATGAAAAGGAGGTCCAACCCTCCACTGTTCTGTAAAACAACTTCAGAGAGAGAGGTTAAAGATTCCTGCAAAGCTGTGATGGAGGTTTCTAAAATCTTTAAGTTTTGATCTATTGCTGCTTCTAATTGGGTCACTTGTTGTGTCCCATGGACCAGAGCAGTGGTTCTTGTGCCCAACCCTGCAGCAACTCCTATTCGTAATAGAATGGCTAAGGTGAGGGACATATGTTCCCAGCGGAACCGGGTTGTATGTCCCCCTCTTTGATCTTCAAATGAACCTGCGTCATGATAGAGCACTCTGGGAAACATCTGCACCATTTCACAATTAATCACATCTGTTGACCATTTCATGAAAACATAAACAATGTTTAAGTATATAGAATTATACTGTTGTAGGGACGGACAAGGCAAGGCACCTAAGATAGCACCAAAGACACGGAAACAGTCTTTTTTGGTTTCAACCAGATTCAGAGGGCATTGCTTCTGTTGTAATCAATTAATCCCCTGAAACCCAAGTTACGTAGTTTCAGAATTTTGTACCCAACACGTAAGGGAAGGGGCTCAGAAGTTCACAGTCTGCAGAAGTTCACAAAAAGCAGTTTTTGTTTCTGTTTTTTCCTCAGTTTGGGCAAGTTAACTTTTCAAGGACACCTGGGTGGGGGTGTCTTCCCTTTCTTTTTTTCCCCCTTCCAGCTGTTTCCATACAGCCCAGTTTGTAACTTCTTTATCTTAGAAATGTAGCCATCTCTGTGAAGCCCCAGCTCAAGGCCAGAGGCCTTTTTTTCAAATATTTTGTGAAAAACTAGTAAGGGTGTGTCTAGATCAGGAGTGCTGAATTTTTTAGCCAGTTGCCAAGGAGACCAGGGCAACACAAAAATAGGAAGTTTATCTACAGTGAACTCTTTTATCGGGACTCTTTTGCTGAAAGTCCTAAATCAGCCATGGTGAACACTTCTGGAGAAGGTCAGTTAAGACTTTTCTGTGGGCCTGGTAGAGAGGGGGACAATTTGGAAGGCAGGGATAAGAGCAGCTCTGTGGATCTGAGAATGAGGAAGGAGAGATGTAAAAGAATATTGGGAGAGGGCTTTGGGATCTTAATAGCAACAAAAACTTGAGCAGTAGAACAGATAGAACAGAGGGGGAGACGGGAGTGAGATTCCAAAAAGCCTGTGAGGGACTTTAAATTCTTAGTAACCTGTTTTTAGTGATGACAAAGCAACATTAAAGGCCATTTTCATTACATCTTGTATTAGGGTCTGAGGATTCTTCTCAGCGGGTTTGAGCTTTGCATTAGGTGGTAAGAGGACTGGGTGGGACCCGGTGCGGGCACTGACAGGAGAGGAGAGGAGTGAGTGAATGGAGTGGTACCTCAGTACCTGCAACCTCAGCAAGGGAGCAATGGTCTGAGAACCAGTCGAGATTTGGGTTTTTGATCTAGATATTGGAGGGGAGAAATCAAGTTGCTGAGGTGGGAGTGACAGCAGAGAGTCTGGAGCACAAGGCTGAGGCTGAGCATCTATTGGAGAAGCATAGTTCAGGATGTGAGCAAAGGAGAGAGAAGGCCTCCACATAGCGGAATCTCCTTTCACCCTTTTGAGCACTTGCAGAAGTTAAAAAGGTCACACAGAATTTGAGGATCTAGAGACCCCTCTGGGGGCAATCGGTTTTGGTTATCTAATTCATAATATGGCCAATGCTGTGTACAGAATTTGATGAGGAGTTTGGGTTCCATCTGACAGTCCCTGTATGCTCACATCCCCATGACTTACAATAGAAGTCTGCTCTCCCCCCCCACAGCCGTGACTCTTTGTGGCTTTGATAGTCTGCCGGGCAAACATAGTAATCTAGGCTAGCCAACCTGCATCTGGATCACGTGTCCCTACATCTATAATGTTTGTTTCCATTATCTATGGTACAGAAGGGATTTAATGGAATTTTAGTGGGATCCTGTTAATCAGGGATATCCCAATAGGAAAGAGCTATAGCCAGCTGACAAATGACTGGGTGGAGAGATGGCCACTAGGTTCGTAAGGGGGCTGTATTCGAGATAGGCCATACTTCGTGTCCAGTAGGATTTGTGATCAGCCATCGCAGCTTAAGGGGCTGATGAGGGTTAAGACTACTGGTCGTCAAGGGGAGAATAAATATCTTCCAGGATCTTCTTTACAACCATTTGCAATGTTTCTTTTTTCTTCTTTTTTATTTCTTTTTTTTTGTGTGTGTGGGGAAGGCTTCAATACATCCTGAAAATGTATGTTCAAAGACTAGGAGTTATTTAAGTCCATACCTTACTGGCTTAATTTCAGTAAAGTCCACTTCCCAGAATTGTCCTCGTCTGGTTCCTCATAGGTGCTTTCCTGCAGGAAGCTTGGAAGTGTAAGCTTTAACCAATTAATGGACCTGACAGGCTTTTGTTACCCATTCAGTTATTTCCTTTTGCTGTGAGTAGGTTAGTGGAAAACTGTGTTCTTGATCCTTCACGAATGAATGCAGTTTCTTTGAACAAAGGTGAGTGAGTTGATGAACATTTGCTACTGACATAGTTAGAGCCATGATTATAGGAGTAGTTACTGAAGGATTAAAAAATTCCACTTGGGGGCCTTCAGGGTTAAAAGTTATTTTGGCCCAGAGCTTGGTGAGCAGAACTCTGCCCATCAATGGGGCCAGGCATTCTGGGATTACTAGGAAGGAGTGATGGATTTTTCCTTTTCCCTGGTCCATGGTCCTCTTAGTTGTCAAAGCCCGATATTTACTTCTGTTAGACTCTTGAATTAGAGACCTTTTATTCGGTAGAGGGCCCAATGGGCCTTACGGGCTGAGTATATTCCCCCTGCATCTACTTCAAAGTTTATTGTGTTCCCCTCCACTTCAAAAGTTACCTTGAGGTCAGGGAGAGGATCTGAGCCCGGACTTTCTTAGTATTCCTCCAGAGTCAGAATATCTGGCTGGCATGGCTGTCTCTTTCTAGGGCACTCTTTGGCCCAGTGTCCTTTTTCTTTAGAGTAGGCACATTGATCTGAGGCCAGGGGTGGCCTCTAGTGTGTGCCCAGGTATCCCTTCCTGTCTCTCTGTTTCTTAATTTCTGGCCTATTTGTTGTTGTGACCAGGACCTTAGTCAATGCCTTAGTCTGTCTTTTGTTTCTTTTATCCTCACTCAGCTCCCTTCTCTTCCTCAGTTTCTCTCTTAAAGTATACCTTCTCAGGTTCTCTGACTAAATCCCTCAAAGTCATATCTTGTAATCCATCTAAGCATTGTAACTTTCTTTTAATATCCAGGGCAGCTTTCCCAATAAAGGCCATTGTGACAGATGCCTTTTGATCCTCTGCCTGAGGATCGAAAGGAGTATGTCTCTTATATGCCTACATAATTATCTCTAGGAACATAGAGGGAGATTCATCAGGCCCTTAAATAATCTCTCTTACCTTGGCCAAATTAGTTGGTCACCTAGCGGCCACTAAGATACCCACTATTAGAGCCCGGCGATAAGTGGACAGATACTCCCTACCTTCAAAGGTGTTGGGGTCCCAGTTGGGTCGTTTCAAGAGAAAGCCGGCTTTGAATATATTGGGAAGTTTTGTCGGTCACGCATTTGGTCCGAAGATACTTTTTTCTAGCATCCAGGAGGATTCACTTTTGTTCCTCTGTCATGAAGAGAGTCCCTAGGAGTTGTTGGCAGTCATCTCAAGTAGGTTGGTGTGAAAACATCAATGACTTCACCAGACCTGAGAGCCATGTTGGGTCCTCGGTAAAAGGGGGATTGTTATTTTTCCATTTATATAGGTCTGAAGAGGAGAAGGCCAATACTGGTAGGCTTGCATTTTTTCCCTATGGCCATCATCAATCATTGGTCCTTAGGGATGGAGGGAAGCAACACGGGAGTTCCAGGGTTTTCAATCATTTGCCACCGGCGAGTTCCTTTAGCAAGTCCAGCTTCCTCCAGGGGAGGAGGGGCTGTGTGTGACACAGGGGAGTTATCTGGAGGGCCCTGGGCTGGCTTAGCTTCATCCAATTGCGGAGAGGCTGAGTCAGCAGCTGGAGAATCACTTAGAGGGTGTTGGAGGTTGTGGGACAAGGGTAGAAGATAAGGAGGGGGACGAGAGTTCAGTAGAGTCAAATCTTGTGACTCAGGGAGAACAGAGGGTGGAGGAGGAGGAGGAGCAGAGGGGTTAAGAGATCATGGGGGAAGGAGTAGGAACGGGGACACAGCAAGGAAAGGCTTCACCCACGGAGGAGGAGATTTGCAGAGGTCCTGCCAAGTTAAGGTATATTCCTGTTTATCAGTATGGCTATGTGGCCCTGGCTGTAAGACAATATCTCTGTCTTTTTAAATTAGTGGGAAGTAGAAAGATCCTTCTAGGGGCCATCCGAATCCAAAGGTGGGCCATTCTGTGGCACACAGAGTCTGCCAGGTCCAGCGTTTTACTGAAAAAGAAACATTCTGAGCCCTTAATCGGACTTTGGTCCATAGATCAAGGGTCAGGGACAGAGGCATTGAAGTGATCTGTCCCATAATGAAAGATACACAAACAGTAAAAGCAAAGACACAGGACACAGACAAGAGAAAACAATAAAGACAGGTAATGGACGTCCAACACTGAGACCAAGACTGAGCAGGTGGCAAAACCCGATGGGCTGGCAATACCGAATCTGAAACAAAGTATCACTGAGTCGAGGAGACTATTATTCCTCGATTCCCGAGTCCTCTGTGGCGTCCCCCAGGGACTTGGCTTGTGGCTCTGTGACACGTCTGCCAGCCACCATCAAAGAGAGCTCACACACTTCATCGACAGCCATTTTGCCAAGCCCTAACCTGAAACCTGAAACCAGAAAGAGGTGCCTTACTTACCCTGAGAGTAGCCCATTGGGGTCTCTCGTTCACCACTGCTGGATTTCGGTGGAACCTCCATATATAAATATCGGAAGAGCATTGGGGGAAGAGACCACCAAGAGACTCTCTCATGCAAAAACAAAGGGTTTATTGGGGGTCCAGCATGCTGGGGCTCAGAGCTCATTTGAATAGAGCAGAGAACCCTGAGAACAGCTTAAGCAGAGCTTATATACTTTCCTTGAAGAGGGCAGGGAGGAAAGTTTATTGATGGGCCTGGGCGGGTGAGCAGTTTGCGTGCAACTGGGTGAGGGAGTACATTCTGAAGTTTGGCAGTTGGGGACAGCACATTCTGGGAAAAAGATTAGAAATCACTTCTCAAGATTTCAACAGTGTTTTATTAAGCATACAGAAAAACAGGAAGTGACAAGAATCTATTTTGTTAACATTTCACTACCGACTATACTTTGCCAGATTTCCTAAAGTCTATATTGATATCTGCATTCCTACATATTTTCCCCAGTTCATCATTGTGATTAATTCTTCACATGTGCTGACATTTACATTCACTCAATACCCGAAACCCTATAGCTAAAGAACTTTTGGTCCAAATCCTATACTCACTCTCCTTTATAAACATACCGACTATCTTCCTAATACTACTGACTATCCATTTTGACTGGAAGTTCTCTTTGAAAATCAATCATCCAAGTTACAAGGTCCTATGCTTAATACCCAATCAAGGGCTCAATGCCCTTCTGGGCTTCAAATCTTACCTAGATTTTTGTTTTCAGATTCATATATTTTACCTATATATTCTTGAAAATATCGCAGGTTCCCAATACCATTATTCATCCAGCAGAATGATTTCTATTCCAAATCAAACCTGTTATTAACCCTAACCATACACTGTTCCCTCAATCTAACTTTAGAGAAGAGCAAGGACAGAGTTGGTCTTAAAATACAGGAATTTAGGGGATCTTCCAACTGCTGAGAAACTCAAAGGTCTATGCGCAAATGATCCCTAGAGAAGTTGTAGACACCTATGAAGGAACTGAGAGAGCAAAAGTCATCTTTCATTGCAAACAACCTGGTCAGCATGAAGGGATGTGTCTGAATCAGCCTCTCTCTTCTTTATGTAGAGAAGAAGGACAAAACGAGGCCTTTGTGGAGAGCTGTTCCCGGTTACCAATGTTTGATATACCATTCTAACTTGTGAAAGTGTCAAAGGAATTAGGGACAGCCTCCATTTCATGGGACCTTTGGAAGCAAATGTTAGGACAACGTGCTTGCCAAGGCATTGACCTCATTCAGTTCCTGAAGGAAGTGACCTCACCTCACATTCTTGGTGATGGAACTCTCTGAACTTGGGATCCAGGCATCCAGGCACACAAATCTAGTCCCAGGCCCAGTCCCAGTGGTCTCACTTCTTTTGATTTACCAAAGACAGAGTCAGTCTTTCTTGGTATCTACTGATGTGAGGATGGCCAAATGCCAGGAAAGCTCTGAAGAGTGGCCTTTCCTGAGTAAGCAGGAAGTGGCTCACCGTTGTCTCCTGACAACTTCACAGAGTTGGCCAAGGAAACCAGATCTGAGACAGAACAGGCCATTTGATGGGAACATAGTACGGCCCACCAGTCAGAGGTCACACCTGATAGTCAGAGACCTACTTTGGGAAAGGAGGTGAATTTGTGGGTGTGAGTGTGTGTTTGTGATTTTGTCTCATGTTCTGAGAATAGGTAGGAAAGGCAGTTTGTTTGGTTTGGAGTGGACGATTTCTAACAAGTGATTTGACAAGGCAAGTGTTTTTATGTCTGTGTATCCCACTGTGTCCATGGTTGTAGACATTAGAAAAGAGAATGCATCAAAGGATGTGTCCAGGCTAGTAGAAAGCTTACCAGAATTCTTTCTGCCCAATGTATGAAAGGAATGAGGCTTGCCTTATGGATGCGTAACACCTGCTATCTTCCTAAGTTCCTGTTTTCTTCCTGAATTCTGGCCACTCTCCAGAATAGGCTCATGATTTTGTGACCAAGTTATGTACCACCTCCAAGCTCTGTGACATGGCCATGTACTGGATAGCTGAAGGGAATGGCGAGCGTCTCAGAAAATTCAGATATCAGTGTGACCAGGAAAGTCTCAGTGGAGAAACACTGCTTTGGGCCGTTTGCTAACCTAATGTTCTGTTGCCCTGAATGTCAGGAAGGTCTTTGCCTCATGCCACCCCTTTGTGAAGCCTGAAGAAAACAGTTTTCAAATGGAAATGAATATGGATCACCTGTGGCTCTTTGCTTAATTGCTTTGAAAAGGGATGTGTCTGAATCAGCCTCTTGGCCCTGTGTGAGGTTGTGGCTTAGATACTCAGCACGTGGTGGATGTAAAGAGAGATCCCATGTGTGCATCCAAAACCAAAATGGCCAAAAAGCAGTCCTTGTGGATGAAGTCTGTCGCCTTCCTCTTTAAAGTTCTTGAACTCCATCAAGTGAGAATAGGGATCCTTTGGGTCAAATGGGTTCTTCAAAGACCTGCAGAGGAGCTTGTGTTTTCTCATGACTGCAAATCACATAAAAATATATACCTGACACTCAGTTTTCCACAAATTGGAGATGCATAGAAGTATTAACGTCTAGCATATTTGATCACTCCTGTTTCACATGAAGGGTGTCCAGACCACCCTGAATTTACGCCAATGAGGGGCAAGGGAGTTATTTTGGACACTCTCTTGGACTCCGCCACTCATGGAAACCTTCAGCCAGAGGTTGTGATTAGTGTCTATATGGAAGAAGATGAGGGCCATATGGGAGGGTTTTGGTTTTAATTTTGGTCATTTGTGTCCGGTTGGAAGACATGACTGGGACCACCTGGGCTTGAACTCTGGTGTGATTCCCCTTAGAGACTGAATTCAGAGAAGTATTGCAATGAATTTTGTTGGGATTTTAGGAGTCCACCCATGAGAATCACCCTTGGAAACTGAGATCTAGGCCCAGGATGGCTTTCCACAGAGCCCTGGGTATCTCAGCCAGAAGATCACATGATTTAATTCTGAAAGACTTGTCAGCCATTGTTGAGAGTCACAACACCCATGGACGTCACATTGTAGACCTCAATAGGCCTGGCTTCATGTGACATTTTGGCCACTCTTTGGGAAGCCTTGCCTGTGAGAGTTCTACAGAGCATTCATTGAAATGAGCTTCCTCACCATTTAAAGGTTCCTGAATGAATTGAAACCCACAGTGCCTGCAACGTCATCCTTGAAAAATACCTAGATAAATACCATGAAATTTTTGAAATTCCCATGACCAGGTGGCACTGGAGAAACTTTGGATGTCCTGTTGCTGATCGTAAATATGCAACACAGTGCCTTGATTGAGTGGGTTTCATGAAAATGGTGTAGAACAGAGATGCCAATATGTTGGAACCTGCTGAGTAGTGGGCCTAGAGCAGTGGTAGGCAGGTGTGTGATAAAAAATTTGTGGTGGGGCCATGTGGATCTGCCATTGGATCCCAAATGGCTTGTGACTTACATGGTGCAGCCAGCAAACCCTTCCATGTAAAGGCTTCTGGTTATATGGAGATGTTTCCAGGCAATGTTTAGAATCAGGTTACTATGGACATGGGGCCAAGCTATGTGGGATAGAAGCCTGGTTGGTGCATTCTCCTGCAGACCCTGACCAACCACACATGAAAGAATTGCCTCCAGAACTGTGTCCCAGTTGAACTTCTTTTATTTCATGAAGCAAATGCCAAAGTCCCAGTGCAGCAGCAAGAAACACCACGAAAAGTGGAGGATGACCAAATGGCTTCCCAGTCCACATGGGAATACCCTTAGCCCCCAGTGGCCACAGTTTACTTACAAAGAGAGAATTCAGCACTGCTGCCTCATGTTCATTGGAAAATAAGAAACCATGTCCTCCAGGTCACATAGATGCAGACACAGCTTTGATAGTCTCACTAAAAAGAAGCTAAAGCTCCTGACAACAACATATATTTCAAGTGCCCAAACTCAGAGGCAGTTTCTCAAGAAGTATTTAGGCCAGCAGAGCTCCATGTATATGGAGTGTTTACCCTGTCCCATACTAGGGAAACTCCTCTACCACTTCCAAGGTTGTAAACTCCTGAGCATATTATTCACAGATTTTATTACTCTTCTCCTCTAATTGTGTCTTACTTTGGGCGAAAAAAATATCTTGGAATTGTTCTGGATGAGAGTGGGAAGATTTTGTTTAGCACATATTTGCATACACATTGGATTCATTTTTCTATTTTACATTTGAAATACTGAATCCCTGACACTAACACATGCCCTGCTAGATTCTGAATACTAATCCTAATATGATGGAGAAAAATAACGGAAACAGAATAGAAATACAAGCAGTTCAGAGGAGGCATGTTGTATACTTGGACTTGCCTTTTGCATTATATAGGGTAGGAGTTATAAATCTAGTCAATTTTTTGTTGAAATAGTTTTCCATGTGCTTTTAAAGTTAACAAATATGTGAATTCCTGTCTCCCTTTCTCTGTATTCTATTCAGCACATGTATTTTTATATGCACATATAGAATCCTACCTGGTATCACACGTACATTCTTGTGAGTTACATGACTTGGCAGATACAAAGTGTGAGAAGAGATCACTCCTCTTAAACGCTGTTTGACCTGAAAATTCAACCTATGGGTGAGCTTCCTAGTTGAAAAAAGTTATACATAAATCCATATCCAGTAAAATGAATATTTTTGGATCTGTGGATGATACATATTTCACGGTGTAATTCGATTGGCATATATATTGCTAATTTTTAAAATCTGTGTGTGGATATATATATATATATATATATATATATATATATATATATATTCTCTCCAGATATTTCAAAATATTTAATATATGTGTCTTATTATACACTCCCTAAATTCATTCATGATTATGTATGTGGATTTATAATCAATTTTTCACAAGATTATTCTCAGAAATATTCATTCACCTGATATACGTATTTTTTTCCTAGTATTGAAAACTAACTTCAGTGAATGGTGCATATAAATCCTACTATTTCTACAGTAACTGATCCATTTTCACATCAATGCAAGTAGATTCCTATGGGACATGATAAGTATTTTGAAGTTCATTTTTATTCAAAACTAGTACATTACTATTTCTTCAGTTTATGCACATTATTGGATATATATTTCATCCACAAGTTCACAAATTTATAGGCATTTATTTCACTTTCAATCACTTTCTGCTTCAGAAAACACGTGTTCCGCCATGTTTCAAACTGGTCTTTTCATGACTTCTTTCCAAACACATTATTTTTGATTTCCATAATCACTTTTGAAGCAAAACTCACACACTCTTCATGATAAACAATAACCGTAGGATTACAATTAGACGTATAACTAGTTGTTATGAATGATTATATATCAATATATGATTTCTTATGTATTTTCAGATATCAATTCAATACATTATTTAAAGTGGAACCAGTTATATTATTTATTAACTGTATGGTCTATTCATGCATTATCTCTATATTCATAGACACAGGGTACACTTATTTTTACCCTCAATACTAATTTATACGTTTTCAAAATATTCCTCAAAAAATGGTGGAAGAAATACTCATGTCACCTGATCTATATATACATTTTATCACAGTAATATTCTGGACAAAAAAATCAAAGGTCACCCTTAAGGTTGTACCAAAGCCTAAATGGAAAGTGAGCATGGATTACTAAAACCTTCCATGTCCAGGTGGCCTAATGCTCTCAAATGTCAATCTTATTGGTGACTACATTTTTGTTTCTTCCTAAGATTATATATTCAACCTCAAGCCTGTTGAAAATGTCTAATCCTATCACTCACTTTATACTTTGCCTGATTTAGTAATGTCTCTATTTATATCTATTTTCCTACATATTTTCCCCTGTTCATCATTGTGACTGACTCTTCACTTGTGCTGACATTTACATTCACTGTCTACCTGAAACCCTATTGCTTAAGAACTTTTGGTCTAAATCCTATTCTCACTCTTCTTTGTAAACCTACTGACTATCTTTCTAATCCTACCGACAATCCCTTTTTGAGTGGGTGTTCTATTCGACATTCAATCATCCAAGGTACAAGCTCCTATGCCATTGTATATAGATTTATCTGAGACATTTTTGCAGAAAATAATTCAAAGCTAAGTGTACCAATTAAGGGCCCAATGCCCTTCTGGACTTCATATCTTCCCTAGATTTCTGTTTTTATACTTATATTTCACCTATATATTCTTGTAAATATCGTAGTTTCCCAATACCATTATTCGTCATGCAGAAGGATTCCTAACCCCAAATTGAACATGTTACTAACCCAAACCATACACTGTTCTCTCAATCGAACTTTACAGAACAGCAGGGACAGGGTTGCTCTTAAAATACAGGAATGTAGGGCATGTTCCACCTGTTGAGAACATCAAAGGTCCATGCAGAAATGATCCCTTGAGAAGATGTAGGCAGCTACGAAAGACCTGAGAGAGAAAAGTCATCTTCTATGGCAAACAACCTTGTCAGCATGTAGGGATGTGTATGAATCAGCCTCTCTCTTCTTAATGTAGAGAAGATGGACCAAACCAGTCCTAGATGGAGAGCTGTTCCCAGGTGCCCATGGTTTATATACCATTCTAACTTGTGAAAGTGTCACAGGAAGTAGGGGCAGCCTCCATCTCATGGGACTCTTGAAAGCAACTGTTAGGACAAAGTGGTTGTCAAGGCAATGACCTCATTCAGTTCCTGAAGAAGTGATCTACCTCACTTCCTTGGTGATGGAACTCTCTTAACTTGGGATCCAGGAAGCCAGGCACCCGGAGCCAGTCCAGTCCCAGACCCAGTAGGCTCACTTGTTTGAATTTACCAAGGAGAGTGTCAGTCTTTCTTGGTACCTACATATGTGAGGATGGCCAAATACCAGGAGAGCTCTGAATAGGGGCCTTTCCTGAGAAAGTAGGTAGTGGTTCACCGCAGGCTCCTGACAACTTCACAGAGTTGGCCAAGGAGACCAGATCTGAGATAGGACAGGCCATTTTGGGGGAACATAGTATGGCCCACCACTCAGAGGAAACTCCGGATAGTCACAGAGTTACATGGGGGAAGGAGGTGTCTTTGTGGGGTGGGTGTGATTTTGTGGTTTTGTCTCATGATCTGAGAATAGGTAGGAAAGACGGTTTGTTTGATTTGGAGTGGTCTTCTTCTAGTAAGTCGTTGGACAAGGCAAGTGTTTCTATTTCTGTGTATCCCACTGTGTCCGTGGTTGTAGACATTAGAAAATAGAATGCAACAATTGATATGTCCTGTATAGTAGAAAGATTCCCGGCATTCATCCTGCCCAATTAATGAATGGACTGCAGCTTGCCTTATCCATGGGCAACACCTGCTACCTTCCTAAGTTCCTGTTTCTTCCAGAATTCTCACCACTCTCCAGAATAGTCTCATGGTTTTGTGTCCAAAATATGTACCACCTCCAAGCTCTGTGACATTGCCATGTCCTGGATAGCTGAAGGGAATGGCGAGCATCTCAGAAAACTCAGATATCAGTGTGACCAAGAAAGTCTCAGTGGAGAAACCATGCTTTCGGCCTTTTGCTTATCAATTGTTCTGTTTCCCTGAATGTCAGGAAGGTCTTTGCCTCAGGCCACCCCTTTGTGAAGCCTGAAGAAAACAGTTTTCAAATGGAAATGAATGGGCATCACCTGTGGCTCTTTGCTTAATTGCTTTGGAAAGGGATGTGTCTGAATCAGCCTCTTGGCTCTGTGTGAGGTTGTGGCTTAAATTCTCAGCACCTGATGGATGTAAAGAGAGATCCCAAGTGTGCATCCAAAACCAAAATGGCCAAAAGAGCAATTATTGTGAATGAAGTCTCTCACATTCATTTGTAAGGTTCCTGACCACCATCAAGTGAGAATACGGATCCTTTGGTTCAAATGAGTTATGCACAGCCCTGCAGAGGCTAACCCATAGGTTTTTGGGTTTTCTCATGGCTCCAAATCATATAAAGAATCTATACCTGACAGTCAGTAAGCCTCAAATTGGAGATGCAGAGCAGTATTAACAGCTGGCCTATGTGATCACTCCTGGTTCACCGGATGGGTGTCCAGGCCACCTTGACTTTAGGCAAATGAGGGGCAAGGGAGCTTATTTTTGACACTGTCTTGGGCTGCACCCCTCATGAAAAACTCCAGCCAGAGGTTATGATAAGTGTCTATATGGAAGAATATGAGGGCCATGTGGGAGTGTTTGGTTTTAATTGTGGTCATTTGTTTGGCAGTTGGAAGAGATAACTGGATCCACCTGGGCTTGAATTCTGGCATGATTCCTCTTAGAGACTGAGTTCTGGAATTTACCTCAAAGAAGTATTACCTTGAAATGTGTTGGGATTTTAGGAGGCCATGCATGAGATGCGCCCTTGAAAACTGAGATCGAGGGCCAGGGTGTCTTTCCACAGTGCAGTGAGAATCTCAGCCAGGATATCACATGATTTTATTTTGAAAGACTTGGCAGCCATAATTGAGAGTCTAAACACAAATGGAACTCATATTGTAGACCTCAATGATCCTGGCTTCATGTGACCTTTTGGCCACTTTTTGGGAAGCCTTGCCTGTGAGATTTCTCCAGAGATTTCATTTAAATGGGCTTCCTCACCACATAATGGTTCCTGCATTAATTGAAACGCACAGGGACTCCAACTTCATCCTTCAAAAATGGCTAAATAAATACTATCAAATTTCTGAAATTCCCATTATCAGGTGGCACTGGAGAACCTTTGGATATCCTGTTGCTGAACATGAGTGAAATAATTCCCCACGCAATGACACTTCACCGGGAGAATTCCAATTTTATTGCTAAAAGCTGTGTGCTTATATAGAACTAAGGGGGAGATGTATGGCTTAGATAAATGGCAGCAACACGTTTATTGACAAGTTCTTTCAAATATCAGCTCCAGAGCCCAGGAATTAGTTCTCATTGGGGCTAAGGTTCCCCACAAGCGAGATTTGAAATTGGCGCTGGCGGGAGAGTTCACAAGGGTGGGAACTTTTTGCGCCACTGCAGAAATGAAGAAGGTAGGAAGAAGAAGTCCTTAGGCGCCATGTTGGGGTTTTTCTCTGGGGTATGGCTGGCATTTATTCTTTTCCCAACATTCCACCCTTTTTGTTTTCTTAGGAAGTGGGGCGTCGTTTGTCAGATCTGGCTGCTTCCTGCTGTGTGGGGGTGGTGTGGGGCCTAGAAAGAGAAGTGGAGGAATGCTCAGGGGGCAGGTATGGGGATATCATGGCAGCCAGAAATAAAACCCAGTGGCTATAGACAGCTATTTTCATAGGGGTGAAGTCAATGAATGTTCCCTGAAGCCAAAGATGTCGATGGCATGGAACCAGTCCTGGATGGAAGAGATTGTTGGTATCAGCCACTGGTCCTGTAACAGAGACTCAAGGAAATACTGGAAGCGTTGCCTGGACATGGTGTCGCCAGCACCTGAAGAAGATCAGAGCGAATAAAAACAGAATGAAGATAAAAATTAAAGAAAATGTCAATTTTTGGCAGAAGTTCCATGTGGGGGGACTGACATAGAACAGGCCAAGGGCCATGAGAAAGCTTAGAAGGTGGTAAAGACTATGAATCCAGGATGGCAGATTAAGAGGTTCTCCGAGCTCGTTGTCTCCCGCTGTCTAATACCCGTTGCATTCCATCGTGCCTGGTAGTGAGCTTCATCACTGAGTGAACTGTTCTCTTGGAGATGTTGGGGATTCATCGGTCATCAGAGGCTGGTAGTGACTAAGCAAAAGCTGATTGAAAATTTGATTAGGAATTTTATGCAGTTGGGTTTGAAGGCACTTCATTATGCAGGGCAAGAGAGCACAAAAAAGGAGCATCCAAATAAGGGGACCCATGATATGTAGTAAGTACATGGCAAGATAGGATTGGAAGAACCCCGTTATGGGATTGGAGGAGGTAGGTTTGAGCAATTGGGTCGATAATT
Source organism: Callospermophilus lateralis (assembly GCF_048772815.1). NCBI lineage: Eukaryota > Metazoa > Chordata > Mammalia > Rodentia > Sciuridae > Callospermophilus > Callospermophilus lateralis. Next base: position 1,005,064 of record NW_027514404.1, read on the forward strand.
CCTGCAATTTAACAACATTTTTTTTATTAGCCCAGATTCATTAACATAATAGCAAAATTCCTCTCTGAGGAATAGGCATGTAACCCCTTTTTCTGCAGTGAGAAGATCAATTGCCCTTTGGTTCTGTAAAGCCACTTGTGCCAATGAAGTAACCTGCCGCTGCAAGGAACCCAGAGACTCAGCCATGGTATTGAGTGTTTCCTGCAGTTTTTGTTGAAGGTCATTGGATCCCATAGAGCATGACCTATAGCTCCACCAGAGAGTCCGAGACCCGTCACTGAGGTTGTTAAAATGAGGCCTACCAGAAACGGCAGAAAGACTACCCTACGGGTGCGGGAAGGTAGGGCCAACTGTCAGAATTCGGTGGGAGTATACAAAGATAGCTGAGGAACTACAGTAACCAAGAAACAGGCGCCAGAGACATTGATGGTTGAGGTACTTAAAGAACCATTACACCAGAGGAAATGTCCAGGTTGCATAAACACAGGGCTCTATGGGGTGCTGTAGCTCAAGGAACAAATGGGCAAAGGATTCATTATTGGCAGGTGGAAACAGATGAAAGGAAATAAAGTATTGGTGGAATAACTTTCCCACAGTGGGATACGTGTCACATGTAGGGGTTGTCCTTTTTAGAGAAATTGTAGGGTTTTGCTGGAATATTTCCTGCCACTAATGGGACTGCTGCTAGAAGTGGAAGACTAAGTGAAGCACAGAGAAAGCACTGAGAAGTAGGCACAGAAAGAGGGGTGGAGTTTAATAATCAAAAAGTTTGGTGTAGCAAATTGAGCCATGTGGGAGGGGGACCTGAGAGGGTTGTAGGCTCTGAATGCTCTTTGGATGAGCTATGGATATGATCTCGAAGTTTTGATTCTGAGTCCTTAATGTGTTCGACTACCTGGATGGTTGCCTTAGGTTGCGTAATCAGGGTGCGGCCAATAGTCATCCACCCTGTGGGTCTGACTGAGGTTGTCTGAGCATAGACAGCAAACTCAACATAGCCCCATCGTTTGGCCTTGGGGTCAGGTTTATCTAAAGTATACCATCCATTGTTACTGGATGAAGAGCCTTTATGCCACTTTATGTAACTAGAAGTCCACCCTTCAGGGTAACCAAATGAGTGGTAAGAATAGCTACCACGTTCATCATGGAACATGCATGACCAATAGGGGCACCCATTATATATCTCAGGCCACCAATGACAATAGTCTTTTGTTTGATCAAAAAGGAAGCAAATGAAAGGCCAGTTCCAGCTACCAGTGACGAAGGTCCTTGAAGGTGACAATTTTAGGGAAATAGAGGTGCAGTTGTGGATGAAGCAAGTAGTTGCATCCACTGCGCAGACCTTCTGCATGCCATGTTCTGAGTATCGTTCCCGAAAAGTGAATAAATGCATGGTAGGTGAGGAGGGTAAAGACCAGTCCTGACAGAGCACAGAAAATAAGCAGAGCACAAAAAACAAGCAGTTAGAGAAGACTAGGGTATTGGGAGAGCTCATTGTGCCTTCTTTAAGAGGAATTGGGCTGCAAGGATAACCGTGTGAGCCACAACTAAAATGGGTGAGATGGGTGTGGAGAGCAGGAGTAAAGGGGAGGTTCAGTAGGTGATTCTTGGAGTTCCTCTCGGGTGGCCCTGTCTTCAGCAGGTGGGGCCTCCTGGTGATGTGGCTTCAACCTAGACATGTGAATCCAGGGAGTGAGACAGTTGTCTGGTAAGGAGAGTTTGGCGGCGGTAAGGGTAAAGAGAATGACAGGATAGGGGCCTTCCCATTTTGCGGCAAGAGTCCCTTTCTCCTCTGGGGTATTATAATAGACTAGACTAACAGGTGTTAAGGGAGGAGTGTTTGGAGAGGAGACTGGGTCCAGAAGAAGCCAGTCCTGATATTTCCAGAGTTCCGAGCGGAGATGGAGCAAGAGAGGCAAAGACAAATCTCGGGTGAGAGGTCCTTGTGAAATGACCAACCCAGTTGTTATAAGAGGTCTTCCATACATTATCTCAAAAGGAGACAGTAAAGATGGTTTCTTAGGGAGAGCTCTGATTCGAAGCAAAGCCAAGGGAAGGAGTTTGAACCAGTCTATGTTTAATTCCATTGTCAATTTGGTAAGGACTTCCTTTAGAGTACGATTTACCCTTTCCACTTTCCCTGAAGCCTGGGGGAAATATGGACAGTTGAAATGCCACTTGAAGGAGAGGGCTTGAGAGACCTTTTGTGTGATCCTAGAAGTAAACTCAGGGCCATTGTCATATTGTAGGGAAGTGGGCATACCAAACCTGGGGATGATGTCTGTCAGTAAGATTGAAGCTACAGTGGAAGCCTTTTTATTGGAAGTGGGAAATGCCTCAACCCAACCAGAGAAAGTGTCCACAAAGACAAGGAGGTATTTAGTGCGCCATACTGTGGGCATGTTGGTGAAGTCTACCTGCCAGTCAGCAGCGTTAATGTGTCCCCGGGCTTGGTGGAAAGGGAAAGGTTTGGGCCTTAAAGGAGTATGAGGGTTGGTCCGCTGACAGATCTGACAATTAGAGGCTATATTCTGTAGCATGGCTTGTCAGAGTGGGTGAGGGAAAAGAAACTCTGTAAAAAGAGGGTCAAAGACTGAGAATTGGAAAGGAATAGAGTATGAAGGAACTTGAAAAGATGCTTGTTCTTACTGAAAGACGTAGGGGCTTCAGATGAGCTGTCTAAAGTGGCCATTATATATCCCCCATGGAGGCCATAATTGAAATTGGTAGCAGCCATTCGTGCCGCCTGGTCAGCTTTGGCATTGCCCTCAGTGATAAGAAAGCCGTCCTTCTGATGGGACCTACAATGGACAACTCCCAACTGGGTGGGTAAGTGGCCTCTATTAGATTGGTTATAAAAGCTGAATTAGTGATCGCATTACCTTTGGTGGTAAGTAGGCCTCGCTACTTTCAAATATCAGCATGGGATAATAAGATATGGAAGACATATTTTGAATCAGTTTAGAGGGTGAGGGATTTGCCTTGTGCTAGAAGGCAGGCACAAGTGGATGCTATAAGTTCAGCCTACTTGTCTGTAGTTCCTGAAGGCAAAACTTTGGCCTCTATAATCTCAGTGGCTGAAAATACAGCGTATCCAGAGTAATGAGTTCCGTTCTCCCTAAAGGAACTGCTGTCAGTAAACCAGATAAGGTCTTGCTTGCTGAGTGGTCTCTCAGAAATGGAAGAATGACAGGGGAGGAAATCATCTAAGGTTTCCAAGCAATTATGAGTTGGTATGTGAGACATGGGAGTCATTGGGAGCAGTGAGGCAGGGTTCAGTGTAGAGCAGGGGAGGAAAATAATATTAGGGTTTTCCAGAAAGGAAGTGAGGGGCGACAGAAATCTGGATGTAGGGAAAGTTTGAAGGCCCTTTTAAGCTAAAAGATCCTTCAAGTGATGTGGGGCGTGGATAGTTCAAGGGGCCCCAAAAGTCAGCTTAGAGGCTTCTTTGTGTAAAATTTGTCCAGTAGCCAGAGCTCTTAAGGAAGGGGCCCACCCACGGATGGTAGGGTCTAGTTGCTTGGACAAATATGACACAGGTGCAAATGTACGCCCATAGTTTTGACCTAAGACCCCAAGTGCTTGCCCCCCTTTTTCATGGACATATAGATGAAATTTTCTTGAAAGATCTGGAAGGTGAAGGGCAGGTGCCTTTAAGAGGAGTTGCTGAAGCCTGCGGAAGTGGTAGATGGGAAAGGAGGCAAGAGATTCACTAGGGGGTCCCTTTGCTAGGTCATACAGGGGTTTGGAGAGAAGAGAATAATTTGGGATCCAGGCCCTAAAATAACCTGCTAATTCTAGGAATGATAGTATTTTGGCTTTCGTATAGGGCACTGAAAGATCACAGAGGAGTTGCCTCCTATCCAGTGTTGTTTCCTTTTTCCCGGTTGTAAGGCAAAAACCAAGATAGGTGACCGAAGACTGGGAAACCTGGGCCTTGTGGGGAGACTCCCTATATCCCTTGTCTTCTAGGAATTTATGAAGCTGAGCGGTGTGGGATTGAGAGTGTTCCCAGAAAGACTACATAGAAGAAGGTCATAGACATATTGAAGTAGAGTCAGGACAGGTCAGGTGAAAGGATGTGAGGTCCTGGGCAAGAAATTGGCCAAAGAGATGGGGGCTATCCCTGAATCCCTGTGGGAGGACAGTCCAGGTAAGCTGATGAGAATGGCGGGTGTGAGAGTCAGTCCATGAAAAAGCAAAGATATCCTGAGATTCTGAGAACAAGGGAATTGAAAAGAATGCATCTTTTAAATCTAGGACTGAGAAGTGAGTAGTAGTGGCATGGATCTGAGAGAGGAGGGTGTAAGGGTTGGGCACTAGCGGGTGGATGGGGTCCACAGAGGAGTTGACAAGGCGAAGTTCTTGAACCAGCCTGTAGGACACGTTAGGTTTCTTAACTGCCAGAATGGGTGTGTTGAAAGGAGAGTGTGTAGGCCTAAGATACCCCTTTCATAATAAATCCTGGATGATGGGTTCTAATCCAAGGAGGGATGTGGTTGTGAGTGGATATTGTAGTTGACTAACATATCTTGAAGGGTCCCGTAAGACAATATGAATAGGAATGCATTTAGCCATAAAGGGTGTAATTGTGTCCCAAACCTCAGGGTTAAATGGTTTAGATAGTCGTGGGAGAGTGCATGAAGGAGGTGTATCTGCCCCTAGGAATATCATGAGGAAATGAGAGGTAGGAGAGGTGTGGGGTGATAAGTGAATGGTGACTTTTAATAGTGAGAGTATGTCCCTTCCCAGAAAGGGAATGGGGCAATGGCTCATAACAAGAAAGGAGTGAGTGAAGGACAAAAGGGATCGCTGCATATAACATGATTGGGGGGGGTTTGAGGAAAAATCTTTTTACCTCCTACCCTGACAATAGGAGTTTTTGAGGGTGTGGTAGGACCCTAATACTCCCTCAAAATCGAAAAAGCGGCACCAGTATTCAAGAGGAAGTTAATGAAGCGTCCATCCACCAGGAAGGTGATCCTAGGCTCTTGATTCTTGATGGTAATAGTCTGGAGGGAAGGCCCAGGACTCCATCAATCCTCCTCTGCCAAGCCCAGGTGAGGCTGGGGTTGCTGGGCAGCAGACCAACCTCCCTTCTGGGTTGTTGGGCAGTCTGCCCCCCAGTGTCCACTTTGATGGCATTTTGCGCAGGGGTTGTAGGGTGTCCTCGGCGAAGAACAATTCCTGGTCCATTGTCCCTCCTTACCTCATTTGAAGCAAGCTCCAGGGGGGGTCATATTGGGACGGCATGGTGATGGCCTTCTCTGAATGAGCTGGGCCAGCATTTGGAATTTGGCATTTTCAGCCCTCTGCCTACGGAATTCACTTTCATCCTCTCTACCATGAAAAACCTTGAAAGTGACAGCGAGGATTTTGGTCTGAGGAGTAGCAGGGCCCTGTTCAAACTTTTTAAGCTTGGCTTTAATGTAAGGGTAGCTTTGGGCCAGAATATATGTCATTAAGACATGACGGCCATCAGGGGTTTCTGGGTTGAGGTTTGTGTACTGCTGAAGGGACTTGGTTAGTCTATCCAGGAATTCTGAAGGTGTTTCCTCCTTCCTTTGAATGACCTCCTGCATCTTTTGAAAGTTAACAGCCTTGCGGGTGGCCTTTTTCAGTCCCGCCAAGAGGCAGGATGTAAAAAGGTCACTAGACTGTAAACCCATAGGGGATCCTGCTCTGGGACAGCATGAGGGCCTGTGGGTGGTTATGATTGGTCCTATGATTTTCATCAGCATGGGCTTGGGCTAGCTCCCAGAACCATTGCCTTTCCTTGGGGAGAAGTTTATTGGCCAAGAGCATGTAGATGTCATGATGAGTGAGGCTATATGCTTGCAGTACCCATTGAAACTCCCGAATGTAAGTGGTGGGGTCAGTGGTGAAAGAGCCTAACTTCCTCTCTAGCTGAGTAATGTCCGACATGGAGAAGGGCACGTGGACTCTGATGACACCCTTGGGACCAGCTACCTCACGAAGGGGTGCGATTGTCTTGGGGGTGGGAAGGAGTCCCTTAGACCTGGTAACAGGAGGACTGAAAGAGGCAGGCGGTGGACAGGAAGGAGAGGGAGGGGAATGGAATGTCTCTGTGGAAGAGGAGGAGGTGGAGCAGGCAGAAGAGTGGGGAAGGGAGGGGGATGAAATGGAAGGTTGAGGATCCGTGGAATCAGGCAGAGGAAGAGGAGGATTTTGCGGGAGAGAAGGGTCAGTTGGGGCTGGGGGATAAGGTGGGGGTTGATCTGCTGGGTCGAATGAGGAAGAATCTGCGAAGTCAGGAGTAGAACTAGGGGAAGAGAGGGGTTTGCAAGCAAGAAGGACCTGAGAGGGAGGGCAGGAGGAGCAGAGACAGGGTGCTGTGCGAGAAGGCTAAAACATTCAATACAGGGAATCTCACTCCACTTTTTCAGATGCTGGCAGTAATTAAAAAGGTCCAAGAGGAGGTTTGGATCTAAGGAGCCTTCTGGAGGCCAATGATTGCCATTATCCAGTGGATATGTAGGCCAAACTTGGGTACAGAATTTGATTAGAAGTTTGGGCTTGATGTCTGGTGTGAGGGAGAGTGTGGCCAGATTTTTTATTAAACTTTTGAGAGGTGAGGTTTCAGGTACAGATAAAGAGGTGCCCACAGTCACAGGGAGAGATGGAAGAGAGAGAGAGAGAGAGAGGGAGAGAGAGAGAGAGAGAGAGAGAGAGAGAGAGAGAGAGAGAGAGAGAGAATAAGTGTAAGCAAGAGAGACAAAGAGAAAACCCGGCCTGGAACGGACTCCGGGAAGCGCTCAGGGCGAATGGGGGTCAGGTGGGCATCCCCAAAATGACCAGCCATCATGAGGAAATACAGAGGGCACTACCTGATCGTCACCAGTGAAGTGTGATCTGTGAGACCCAATGGGTTCGGAGCCACGGGCAACCTGACATCAGGAAAGTTTTCGAACGCAGCAGAAGAAGTAAGTAATGAAAACAGAACTCCGGCTCCAGCAGAATGCAGTTCCAGGATGGGAGTTCAGTTTTCCCCGAGCAGAGAGGCAGCTTCAGCCAGACACAGCAGGCCCGCAGGAAACAGCAACTCTAGCCGGCAGCGGCAGCAGCAGCAGAGGAGGAAAAACCACAGAGCCTCTCATGTAAACTCAGAAGCCTCACACCCCAAAGGGAAACGGATCACCAGAGGGTCCACTGCAACCAGTAAAGGTCTTAGTGGGAGGAATTCCCTCCCCCCTACCAGGCGTCTAGAGTGTGACAGATGATCATGGTCACAAAGCCAGCGGTAGCCCGAAGGGAGTTGGCGAGCCGGGGTCAGGGGAGGCTTACATACAACAAATCAGTGGTGAGTGCAGGAAGCCTGCGTCTGAAAAGAGAAGACCAGGGCAGAGTGCCACGGTGGAGCAGTGGACGGGGCTCTTGTTGGAAAGAGCTAACCCATATCCTCACACGGGGCACCAGAATGAAAGAACTCCCCATGCAAAGGCACTTCACCGGGAGAATTCCAATTTTATTGCAAAAAGCTGTGTGCTTATATAGAACTAAGGAGGAGATGGGAGGGCTTAGATAAATGGCAGGCAATCCGTTTATTGGCAAGTTCTTTCAGATATCAGCTCCGGAGCCCAGGAATTAGTTCTTATTGGGGCTAAGATTCCCGGCCATCAAGATTTGAAATTGGCGCCAGCAGAAGAGTTCACACGGGCGGGAACATTTCGCACCACTGCAGAAAAGAAGAATGTAGGAAGAAGAAGTGCTTAGGCGCCATGTTGGGTTATTTTTTCTGGGGTATGGCTGCCGTTTATACTTTTCCCAACAATGAGTATACCAGACAGTGCCTTGATTGACTGGTTTTTATGAAAATGGTGTTTAACAGAGATGCCAGAAAGTTGGATCCTGCTGATTAGTGGGCCAAGAGCAAAGGTGGGCATGTGTGTGATAAAACATCAGTGGTGGGACCATGTGGATCTGCCATTGGTTTCCAAATGGCTTGTGACTGACATGGTGAAGCCAGCAGACCCTTATATGTAAAGGCATCTTGTTAGATGGAGAGGATTCAGGACATTGTTCAGAATCAGGTTGCTATGTTCAAGAGGGCAAGCTATGTGGAATAGAAGCCTGGTTCTTGTATTCTCCTACAGACCCTGACCCACCACATGTGACAGAAATCCCTCACGCACTGTGTCCCCGTTGAACTCCTTGTATTTCATGAAGCAAATACCAAACTTCCAGTGCAGCACCAAGAAACACCACGAAAATAGAGGATGACCATATGGCTTCATAGTCCACACTAGAGACATTTAGCCCCAAGGGGCCACAGTTTACCTTAAAAGGGAGAATTCAGCACTGGTGTCTCATGTTCATTGGAAAATAAGAAACCATGTCCTCCAGGTCACATAGATGCAGACCCAGGTTTATGGTTTCACTAGAAAGGAAGCTAAAGCACGTGACAACAACATATATTTCAAGTGCCCAACCTCACAGGCAGTATCTCAAGAAGTCTCTAGGACAACAGACCTCCATGTTTTTGAAGTGTTTACCCTGTCCCTTACTTTTGGAAACTTCTCTAACACTTCCAAGGTTGTGAACTCCTGATCGCATTCCATTCCAGATATGTATTCATGGATTTTCTAACTCTTCTCCTCTAATTGTGTCTTACATGGGGTGAAGGTGTTGTCAAGGTATTGTTCTGGATGAGAGTGGGAAGATTTTTGTGTAGCACATATTTACATACACATTGGATTCATTTTCCAATTTTCCATTCGAAATACTGAATCCCTGTCAGTAACCCATACCCTAATAGACTCTGACTACTAATCCTAATATGATGGAGACAAATAACCCAAACATAATATCAATACAAGCAGTTCAGAGGAGGCATGGTGTATAGTTGGTCTTGCCTTTTGCATGATATAGTGTAGGAGTTATAAATCTTGTCAATTCTTTGTTGAAATAGTACTCCATGTGTTTTTAAAGTTAACACATATGTGAATTTCTGTCTCCTTTTTTCTGTAGCCAATTCAGCACATGTATTTTTATATGCACATAAAAAAATCCTTCCTGGTATCACACGTACATTTTTGTGAGGTGGCTAACTTAGCAGAAACAAAGTATGAGAAGAGATCACCCCTCCTAAACGCTTTTGGAACTGAAAATTCAAACTATGAGTGAGATTTTTAGTTGAACAACATTATACATAAATCCATGTTCAGTAAAATTAATATTTTTGGATCGGTGGATGATATATATTTCACAATGAATTTTGATTGGCATATATATTGCTACTTTCTAATGTTTCTCTGTGAGATATATATATATATATATATATATATATATATATATATATATATATTCTCTAGATTTTTCCAAATATAAAATATATGTGACCTATTATACACTCCCTAAATAATTCACTCATGCTCATGTATGTGGTTTTATAATCAAATTTTCATACGATTATTTTCAGAAATATTCATCCACCTGAAATACATATTTGTTTTCTAGTACTGAAAACTCACTTCACTGAATGGTGCAAACAAATCCTTATATTTCTACTGTAACTGACCCAATTTAACATCAATGCAAGTAGATTCCAAAGGGGCATGATGTGTATTTTGACGTTCATTTTTATTTAACACTGGTACATTACTATTTCTTCAGTTTTTGTCCATCATAGTATATACATTTCATCCACAAATTCACAAATTTAAAGACATTTGAAACACATTCAATCACTTCCTGCTTCAGTACACATGTATTCCTCCTTGCTTTTGACTGGTTATTTATTGAGACTTCTTTCCAAACACATTATTTTCGATTTCCATAATCAATTTTGAAGCAAAACTCACACACACTTTATGATAAACCACAACCCTAATATTACCATTAGATGTATAACTGGTTGGAATGAATGTATGTATGTCAATATAACATTTCCTGTGTATTTTCAGATATCAATTTATTCCAATTTCTAAAGTTGGAATCAGTTATATTATATATTCACACATGGTACACCTATTTGTGCCCCCAATACTAATTTATATCTCTTCTAAATATTGCTCCAAGAAATGGTGCAAGAAAGACTCATGTCACCTGATCTACATATATATTCTGTCAACAAAATGCAAAATCACACTTACAATTGTACCAAAGCCTAAATGGAATGTGAGTATGGATTATGAAAATCACCCATGTCCAGGTTGCCTAATGCTCTCAAATGTCAATCCTATTGGTGACTACATATTTGTTTCTTCCAAAGATTATGTATTCAACCTCAAGCCTGTTGAAAATGTCTAATCCTATCAATCACTTCATCATTTGCCTGATTTCCTAATGTCTCTAATGATATCTGATTTCCTACATATTTTCCCCAGTTCATCATTGTGACTGACTCTTCACATGTGCTGACATTTACATTTTCTGTCTACCTGAAACCCTATTGCTAAAGAACTTTTTGTCCAAATCCTATACTCACTCTTTTTTTCTAATCCTACCAACTATCTTCCTAATCCTGCCAAGTATCCTTTTTTGACTGGATGTTCTCTTCGACATTCAATTATCCAAGGTACAAGGTCCTATGCCATTATGTATGGATTTATCTGAGACACATGTGCACAACATAATTCCGAGTGAAGTATCCCAATCAAGGATCCAATGCCCTTTTGGGCTTCAAATCTTACCTAGATTTGTGTTTTCATACATATATTTCACCTCTATATATACTTATAAATATTGCAGGTTCCCAATACCATTATTCATGCAGCAGAATGATTCCTAACCCAAATCAAACATGTTATTAACCCTAACCATACTTTGTTTCCTCAATCTAACTTTACAGAAAAGCAAGGACAGAGTTGGTCTTATATAGAAATGTAAGAGATCTTCCACCTGCTGAGAACCTCAAAGGTCCATGCAGAAGTGAACCCTGGGGAAGATATAGAAAGCTATGAAGGACCTGAGAGAGCAAAAGTCATCTTTCATGAAAAAAAAAAAAAAAAACAGGTCAGGATGAAGGGGTGTGTCTGAAGCAGTCTATCTCTTCTTAATGTAGAGAAGATGGACCAAACCAGGCCTGTGTGGAGAGCTGTTCACGGGTGCCTATGTTTGATATACCATTCTTACTTGTGAAAGTGTCACAGGAAGTAGGGGCAGCCTCCATCTATTGGGACACTTGGAAGCAACTGTTAGGACAAAGAGGTTGCCAAGGCAGTGACCTCATTCAGTTCCTGAAGGAAGTGACCTATATCATTTTCTTGGTGATGGAACTCTCTGAACTTGGGATCCAGGATGCCAGGCACCCAGAGGCATTCCCAGTCACAGTCCCAGTGGCCACACATGTTTGGATTTACCAAGGACAGAATCGGTCTTTCTTGGTAACTACTGATGTGAGGATGGCCAAATTCCAGGAGAGCTCTGAAGAGGGGTCTTTCCTGAGAAAGCAGGTAGTGTCTCACTACTGAACTGAAACCCACAGTGCCTCCAACTTCATCCATGAAAAATGGCTAGATAAATACAATAAAATTTTTAAAATTCCCTTAACCAGGTGGCACTGGAGAACCTTTGGATGTCTTTTTCCTGGTCATGAGTGTACAAGAGAATGCCATGATTGATGGTATTTCATGAAAATGGTGTAGAACAAAGATGCCAGTAAGTTGGACCCTGCTGAGTAGTGGGCCTTTTGCAGTGGTGGGCAGGTGTGTGATAATACAGCTGTGGTGTGGCCATGAGGATTTTCCATTGCCTTCAAAATGGATTGTGACTGATATGGTGCAGCCAGAAGACCCTTCTTGTTATATGGAGAGGTTTCCGGGCAAAGTTCAGAGTCACATTTCTATGGACAAAGGGGCAAGCTTTGTGAGATAGAAGCCTGGTTGTTGCATTCTCCTGCAGACCCTGACCCACCACAAGTGACAGAACTCCCTCTAATACTGGGTCCCAGTTGAACTCATTGTGTTTCATGAAGCAAATACAAACTCCCAGTGCAGCAGCAAGAAACACCACGAAAAGTGGAGGATGACCAAATGGCTTCACAGTTCACACGGGGAGACAGTTAGCACCAAGTGGCCACAGTTTACCTACAAATAGAATATTCAGCACTGCTGCCTCATGTTCATTAGAATACAAGAAACCATGTCCTCCAGGTCACGTAGATGCAGACCCAGCTTTTATGGTGTCACTAGAAAGGAAGCTAAATCTCCTTGCAACAACAAATATTTCAAGTGCCCAAACTCAGAGGAAGTTTCTCAAGAAGTCTTTAGGCCGGCAGAGCTCCATGTTTTTGGAGTGTTTACCTGTTAGACCAGGACGCTAGAAAAGACCACTGACTCAAATTAAAATCAAATAAAATTAAGCTTATTATTTCCACCGGCCATGCTGCCTCTCCCTCCCAAAACGAAGGGAACAAGACAGCAACCCCAGCTTTCCTACAGCCCAGCTTTATAGCCCAGAAAGTTACACAAAAGGGGGGTTACAGATAACAGAACTCTGATAAACATCACACTAAAGGTAGTTTACAATTTTTTTGCTGTCCCTACATGAGAATTCATGAGGACCATTAGAGCCTCAGAGAGGGTTGTTGTCTTGTCAGAGAAGGCAAATATTTATGATGTGTCACTAAAGTTTCTGAGAGGGCTGCTATCTGGTCAGAGAGCCAGGCATGTGTGAGTTCAAGGCGCGGGCAGGCATTCCACGCAGGTTCAGAATTTGAAGTAATTAATGGTAAAGCCAAAATTATCTTTTCATGGCTTTGTGGCATGATGGCTCCCAATTTTAATAAAAGATCAGGTTGGGTCTACAATTCCCCCCTTTTCTCTGTGTCCCTTTCAAATCTTTGATAGATTATGGGAAGACCACTGAGGAAATTTTAATCCCTCAGGTAAGAGTCTCCAAATTTTTAGAACTCACCCAAAACCGATCTCGCTGATTTTACCCTTCTTAATTACTTATATTGATAGTCTATTTATCTTTCTCTCCATTGTTGTAAGAAGAGTGGCATCACTAATTTTTTCTTCTTCTGTCCTGAGACAGGGTGACGTGAGTGGGCAAGGCGTGAGGGACATGAGTTGCCTATTAGAAGTCAGTTGAGAGACATGAGTTGCCTTTTAGAAGTCAGTTCGGTTTGAAGTCAGGTTGGGGAAGAACAGGTTGTAAAGTCATCTGTGAATGGGTTCTTCTATGAGTGAAACAAAAACCATGAGTACTGGATAAATGTTGCAGCAGCTACAACATGTCACTGTATAGAAATTCCCTCACCAGTCTTTAATATCCCCAGTTATCAGGACTGTCAACTTAATATTTAACTTTAAGTGTTACAGTTTGCCCTTCCAATAAGACACAATTTAATAATTTAATGTCATCTGATCTTGTAAAATCCTTTTACTAGTATGACCTCTGCGTCTAATAGAGAAACCTTTAATTCTGTTACTCAGGGCTGGATAATCGTACTAGTAAACACCAAGCCTACCTTTGTAGGTTAGGAATATCTGTAGGTCTTAAACTGAAAACTTCTGCCTGTGGCAGCTCTTCTTGATAGTCTCTTTTTATAAGTATTAGGCATTCCTGTGTGAGAATCCTTCTTTGTAGCCTCCAGTCTTACTTGTTTTGGGGGGATAAGATAAAGTGCATACCTTAAAATTTTATTATTATTATTATTATTATTATTATTATTATTATTATTATTATTATTTAATATGCCCAGGAGTGGCTGTATTTTGGTCTTAACTGTCTTTGCTAAGTGTTTAAGATGAAGCAGTCAAACTGACTTTTGTTTCTATCTATTGTTAACAGTCAGCTGAGCTTTTGTGGGAATCATTCTGGGGAAACTTGAGAGGAGATTCTCAGTTCTGCTAGTGCCATTTGCGCTAGGTGGGTCCAGGTCTTGCTTGACCATTTGGCTTCCCTCAGAAGCATCAGGGATGTCTCCTTTCTCTGATGACTCTCCTCTTTGTAACAAATGCACTGATTGGCTTTCTGTTCTCCAGTGGTCTCATTAATCTCCCTGATCAGGAGGTTATGTGGCTCAGAGTTGCAAAGCTCTTTAGAGAAGTCCCCTGTTCCCTGGATTCAGACTGACTCAGAGGGCAAGAGCCAAATATTGGTTTTCTTGGCCCTTTTCATTTAACATTCATTTTAAATCCTAATCTTAAACATCCAGCAAATAAATTTTAACAGCCTTATATTAAGAGTACTGGGCTTTAATGTCTATAACTTTATAATTACCTTTTTATTAATTGGGATCTGTATTATTCTGTCTGTATTGTAGTTGATGACTTATTATCTTGAATAAACCCATGTTGTGTTCTTAAAGCAACGCATTTGTAAAACACTAACAGGGAATCTTTAGATCACTTATAAGAAAATTTCAAACTAAAATTAACAAAAGTAAAAATACTTAGTACGTGTAATATCTTCCCTGAATTTTTTGGCTGAGTTATACATTATATCCCCTGTTTGAGATCCTAGTAATATTGACAATAAAAAAAACTTTTTAACATAACTTTAAAGAAATATTATCTGACCTACATGTTTCATAATCATTCTCACATGTAGTAAGATGGGACACGCAGCCTTATCTCAGGTAAGGCAGGGCTCTTTATAAATCTTAAGTATTTTAATTCTAAAGCTGATCTTTATTTTTAAATATCTTTTGACAAAGTTTACATAAATTGTTTGAGGTCACATGAACATTAGCTAACACCATATGATATCACATTTAAAACATGAATTAAAGAAAGCCTGAAAGTTTTTAACCTTTACAAAGATTAGGCTCTAATTAACTTAAAAATACATTTAAATTGTTCCCCAATGTAAAAAGTAACATAAAAATTTACATATCTTATTGATAACAGGTAAATAAATCCACAATATATTTTTTACCACACAACTTCACAGCACCAGCTTGATATAATGCTCTTTTAAGGTTTCTACCTTACAGACTTGCATACCTGTAAGATATGAAAACATTAATAGCATAACAATTACATTTATGTTTCTACATTAATCAAGTTTGGCTTTTAAAGAAATGGCAGTACAGTGCTCTAAAATAACAGTTCTTATTTAATCAGTTGTTTAATTTTTATGGTTGCTTGCTCTAGAAAACATAAATCTTAATAAACTCAATGTTATGGGTAAACTTATGTTTTAAGAAATTTTTGCCTCATTAACACATGACTGATTTTTACAATCTTATACAGAGTTTACTAAAAAAAATACAGATCTTAGTAAATCAATCAGATATCTAACTAAAGTACTCATGAATGAGTAATCCCATATCAAATTTACTTTACTTATTTATCAAAAAGTTAGAGAAACGTATTGAACAGTGTAAACCATTTTTATGTTGAAGGAAAGGTACTAGAGCCAAGGCATATTAGACATTTTGTAGATGTTAATATTTTGTTAGATGTTTGAACACCTAGAAAACTTTGTAAGCTTAAATTTAAAGACATTTGTTTTTATCTCTTTATCCAATTTAAATTGAAACATTTAAATCACGTGAATTAAAGATCTTTGGATCCACTTTTTAAAATTTGTTTTTATGAGCGCTTTTTTTTATGAGCGCTCCTTATATATGTTAATTTATGTATCATATATATGATATACGGACATATGTATATATAGACATACAACACATAACAAAATTGTGCACACATAATAATAGTAAAGGCCTCGTAGCATTTCGCAGGTGAAATCTTTATTGCAATGTTTCAAGAAGTCCACAGTTCGTCAAAGATAGAACTGATCAGAAAAACATTAACCTAGGTCTGTATGCTCAAAATCATGAGGTCAAAAAACATAAAGTATCTCAGAAAAAAATAAGAGTCCTAGAAAAAATGACTTGCCAGTAATTAGAAAATACCATACAATTTACCTTTTTTTCCCTTAGATCTCAAATCAGTCTCCTACAAAGCTTTCAGGCTTCTTTCATTTGCATTTCAACATAAGTCATGGCTGAGGTCTGGAAGGAGCAGGGAAAAACTGCTATTCTGAACAGACATCTCAGGACTAAGGCATTTTAACCATAATTTTCAGGTTCGGATGTTGAAAATTATGATACAAGTTTAACATACAATTCACAAAATTTTATATCTTTACATCTTGTTTGGTCAACAGACACCATACTATGATTTACTATCCATGTCCAAATTAATGCACTGGTACACACAGTGACATTTTCCCAGGCTACCCAATTCAAAATTGGTGAAAAAAAAAGACTGTATGATTGGGAAGTTTCTTGCCAACTTGGAAGTAGAGTTCTTCAGTTATCCATTGTAAGTATTTAAGTTCTCTGGCATGAATTATCTGAAATCATAAACTAAACAATTACCTAAACCCGACTTTTAACTGCAAGATTGTGCAATGCTTCAAAAACCCATTCAGATACCAGATTGTTAAAATAAAACATCATCATTTCGACACACATTCAGCTAAGATCATTCCCAAAAAACAATTTATAATATCAACACATTATTGCACATGCCTTAAAGGGCCAGAAACAAAGACACAATACAGACCAAAAGGAGGTCCAGACTATGGCTGTCAGAGAGAACCCTTTAAACCAGAGCAGATAAGAGAAAAATCTCGTACACCAGTGGGACCATAGCTGTCCCCACAAGGGGACCAGATGTTTTCACAGAGGGGCAACCTGAAATGTAAAATAAAGTGTCTCCATGGTGATTTTACTGCATTTAGTGTCCCCTTTTTCTTTTTCTCTTTTTTTAACAAGACAGAGGTGGCATAATCCTTACAGTGCAGGGAAGGAAGGAGGTAATTCCCTGAATCAACAGGGCTTTGGCAGCTGCTGGGAGTCCCTCAGTTTCTCCTTTTACATACAGGATTAGCTCCTCTGATTCAGTTCCACACCAAGCATGCTCTATCTCCTAACATTTCAGTAGATAGGTCTCACAAAGTTCCGGGGCGGAGGGGGGGGTACAAGATTTGTAACTTAAAGTTTGGTTCCTGACCTTGAAGCCAATTAATACCAATTTAATAATGAGGACTGGGTTTTGAGAAAAAGAAAAAAGGAGGTTTATTGCTTGGCTAACAAAGGAGAAACACAGGGGTCTCTGCCAAAGTTGTGACTCTCTTTATCTGGAGGGTCAAGGGGTTTTAAAGGAGTTTCACTTGTTAACCTGGGAGATACTCTGTTCTTAGGTCCCCAGCAGGCATTTCCCTCTGCAATGGGTGTGCTCCAGGCAGCCAGCTAGGGGCTTCTATCATCCTGCTTCGCAAAGGGGGATAAAGTTCATTGCAGTTCCTTAAAACACAGTCCAAATGGGTGTCAGGCTTACTCTCTTTATTTCTGATTTTCATGTCCAATATACTTAAGTTTTTACCACCAAAATCACACAACAAAACGAACAAAAACAAACAAACAAAAAAACAAAAAAATAGAACACAGAACACAAATAAACAGAAACCCGGTGGCTAAACACAGAAACAGGGGAACAGTGCAACATCTTGCTAAAGCTCCAGGGTAGGAGCGCGTGCGTGCTCATCGGCACCTCTCTACAGCTCCAGAGGAATTCCCTACAGAACAGAACAGAGGACAGAATGATTCTCGTTACTGTTCTGCACAGAAGTATATGTGAGCCTCCCCGTGCCACATCTCTGTCATCAGAAGAGATCTCCCTTAACTGGATATCAGATGTTATAAAGGAGCCACTTACCAATGGAGGCCTCCTCCATCAGGTGCTTGCTAATAGTTTTAGTGCAGAGGTTCACTGTAGTGCTCCCTGGACTAAAGGCTCTTTTTCAAATATAAAGAAGATGGACCAAATCAGGCCTTCGTGGATAGCGGTTCCTTGGTGCCTATGGTTGATATACCATTCTAATTTGTGAAAGTGCCACAGAAAATAGGGTAAGCCTCCTTCTCATGGTACGCTTGAAAGCAACTGTTTGGATAAAGTGGTTGCCAAGGCAGAGACCTAATTCAGTTCCTGAAGGATGAGACCTCACCTCAATCCCTTGGTAATGGAACTCTCTGAACTTGGGTTCCAGGAACCCAGGCACACAGAGTCAGTCTCAGTCCCAGTCCCAGTGTCTCACTTGCTTCAATTTAGCAAGGACAGAGTCAGTCTTTCTTGGTACCTCCTGATGTGAGGATGGCCAAATGCCAGGAGTTCTCTGAAGAGGGGCCTTTCCTGAAAAAGCAGGTAGTGGCTCACAGCTGGCTCCTGAACACTTCACAAAGTTGGACAAGGAGACCAGATCTGAGACAGGACACGCCATATTGGGGGAACATAGTATGGCCCAGCAGTCAGAGGATACTCTGGAGAGTGAGAGACCTACTTGGGGAAGGAGTTGCCTTTGTGGGTGTAGATGTGTGTTTGTGGTTTTGTCTCATGTTCTGAGAATAGGCAAGAAAGTCGGTTTGTTTGGTTTGGAGTGAACTGTTTCTAGTAAGTTGTTTCACAAGGCGAGTGTTTCTATGTCTGTGTATCCCACAGTGTCCGTGCTTGTAGACATTAGAAAAGAGAATGCATCAATGGATGTTTTCTGTCAAGTAGAAAGCGTCCCAGCATTCATCCTGCCCAATTTATGAATGCACTAGGGCTTGCCTTATCAATGGGCAACACCTGCTATTTTCCTAAGTTCCTGTTTTCTTCCTGAAATCTAGCCACTCTCCAGAATAGGTTCATGCATTTGCATCCAGGATATGTACCACCTCCAACCACTGTGACATGGACATGTACTGGATAGCTGAAGAGAATGGCAAGCATCTCAGAAAAGTCAGATATCAGTGTGACCCGGAAAGTCTCAGTAGAGAAACACTGCAAAGGGCCTTCTGATTACCTATTGTTCTGTTGCCCTGAATGTCAGGAAGTTCTTTGCCTCAGGCCACGCTTTTGTGAAGCCTGAAGAAAACAGTTTTCAAATGGAAATGAATGGGCATCACCTGTGGCTCTTTGCTTAAGTGCGTTGTAAAGGGATGTGTCTGAATCAGCCTCTTGGCCCTGTGTGAGCCTGTGGCTTAGATTATCAGCACCTGATGGGTCTAAAGAAAGATCCCATGTGTGGATCCATAAACAAAATGGCCAAAAAATTAGTCATTGTTGATGAAGTCTCTCGCATTCCTCTGTAAGGTTCCTGACCTCCATCAAGTGAGAAAAGGGATCCATTGGGTCAATTGAGTTCTTCAAAGCCCTGCAGATGCTAGCCCATAGGTTCTTGGGTTTTCTTATGAATCCAATTCAAATAAAGACTCTAAACCCCACAGACAGTAGGCCTCAAATTGAAGAACAGAGCTGTATTAATGGCAGGCATATTTGATCACTCCTGGTTCACAGGAAGGGTGTCCAGGCCACTCTGACTTTTGGCAAATGAGGGGAAAGGGAGATTATTTGGGACACTGTCTTGTGCTGCGCCTCTCATGGAATCCTCCTGCCAGAAGTTATGATGAGTGTCTATTTGGAAGAAGATGAGTGCCATTTGGGAGTGTTTTGGTTTTAATTGTGGGCATTTGTGTGGCGGTTGGTAGAGATAATTGGGTCCACCTTGTCTTGAATTTTGGTGTGATTCCCCTTAGAGACTGTGTTTTGGAACTGACCTCTGAGAAGGTACAAGGTCCTGTGTCATTGTATATCCATAATTCTAGGACATCTCTACGGAATGCAATTCAAAGCTAAGTATACCAATCAAGGACCAAATGAACTTCTGGGCTTCAAATCTTACCTAGATTTCTGTTTTCATACTTATATTGAAAGGTTAATAAAATAGGTACTTGTCACGTCCTGTTTTTCTGTATGCTTAATAAAACACTGTTGAAATCTTGAGAACTGTTTGCTCTTCTTGTTCCCAGAATGTGCTGCACCCAACTGCCAAACTGCAGAATGTACTCCATCAACCATTTGCACGCAAACCGCCCACTCGCCCTTAACCATCAATAAACTTCCCTCCCTGCCCTCTCCAAGGAAAATATATAAGCACTTCTTAAGCTGTTCTCAGGGCTCTCTGCTCTATTCAACTGATCTCTGAGCCCTTGCATGCCGGACTCCCAATAAACCCTTTGAGGTTGCATTAGACAGTCTCTTGGTGGTCTCTTCCACCGACGCTCACCCGACCTTTACTTCTGGTGGCCCCAGCGAGATCCGGCAGCTGCAGATGAAAGACCCCCAATGGGCTCCTCTGGGGGTAAATAAGGCCCCTCTTTCTGGTTTCAGGATTCAGGTTAGGGTTTGACAAAATGGCTATTGGTAAAGAGCGTGAGCTCTCTCCCACGGTGGCTGACACACATGTCACAGAGCCACAGGCCATGTTCCTGTGGGATGGACTCGGGAAATCGAGGAACCATAGTCTCCTCGACTCAGTGATATTTTCTTTCAGATTTGGAATTGGCAGCCCATCAGGATTTGCCCACTACTCAGTCCTGGTCTCAGTATTGGACGTCCATTGTCTGTCTTTATTGTCTTGTCTTGTCTGTGTCGTGTGTCTTTGCTTTCACTGTCTGTGTATATTTCATTATGGGACAGAGCACTTCAATGCCTCTGTCCCTGACCCTTAATCACTGGACCAAAGTCTGCTTAAGGGCTCAGATTCTTTCTTTTTCATTAAAACACCAGACCTGGCAGATTCTGTGTCTCAGAATAACCCACCTTTGTAGTCGGATGGCCCCTAGAAAGATGTTTCTACTTCGCACTAATTTGAAAAGTCTGAGATATTGTCTTTCAGCCGGGGCCACATAGCCATCCAGATCAATAGCCATATATCTTAACTTGTCAGGACCTCTGCAAATCTCCTCCTCCATGGGTGAAGCCTTTCCTTGTCCCTGCACCCACTCCTACTCCTTCCCCTACGATTCTATCTCTCAAACTCTCTGCTCCTCAACCTCCACCCTCTGTTCTCCCTGAGTCTCAAGACTCTACTCGTCCTTATCCTCTGCCCTTGTCCCCCAACCCCCAAAACCCTGTAAGTAATTCCCCTGCTGCTTACTCAGCCTCTCCACCATTCGAGGAAGCCAGGATGGCCCAGCACCCTCCAGATGACTGTCCAATGGCACACACAGCCCCTCCTTCCCTAGAGGAAGCTGGCCCGGCTAAAAAAACTCAGAGAACTCGCCAACGTTTTCACACCTGCCTACTTGGGATGACTGCCAACAACTCCTAGGGACTCTCTTCACGACAGAGGAATGAGAGGAAAAACCTCCTGGAAGCTAGAAAAAAATATCCTCGGACTTGATGGGCGACCAACACAACTTCCCAACATAATCAAAGCCGGCTTCCCTTTAAACCAACCCAACTGAGACCCCAACACCTTTGAAGATAGGGAGCATATGTCCAATTATTGCCAGGCTCTAATAGCGGTTATCCAAGGGGCCGCTAGGTGACCAACTAATTTGGCCATGGTAAGAGAAATTATTAAAAGGCCTGATGAATCTACCTCTATGTTTCTAGAGAGAATTATGGAGGCATATAAGAGATATACTCCTTTCGATCCTCAGGCAGCAGATCAAAAGGCACCTGTCATGATGGCCTTAATTGGGGAAGCTGCGATGGATATTAAAAAAAAAAAGTTAAAAGAGAGATTTAGTCAGAGAAGCCAAAAAAATATACTATAAAAGAGAAACAGGGAAAAAGAAAGGGAGCAAAGGGATGATGAGAGAAGCAAAAGAAAGACTAAGGCATTGACTTAGATCCTGGTCACAACAAGAAAGAGGCCAGAAATTAAGACATAAGGTGACAGGAAGGGATACCTGGGCCCGTGCCAGAGGCCACCCCTGGCCTCAGATCAATGTGCCTACCGTAAAAAAAAGGACACTGGGCCAAAGAGTGCCCTATAAAGAGACAGACACGCCAGCCAGCCATTCTGACTCTGGAGGATAACTAAGAAAGTTGGGGCTCAGATTCCTTCCCCTAGCTCAGGGTAACTTTTGAAGAGTAGGGGACCCCAGTAAACTTTGAAATGAATACAGGAGCAGTATACTGAGCCCTTAGGGCCCCATTGGGCCGTCTATCAAATAAAAGGTCTGTAGTTCAAAGGGCTAATGGCAGTAAATATCGGGCTTAGACTACTAAGAGGACCATGGACCTGGGGAAAGGAAAAATCCATCACTCCTTCCTAGTAATCCCAGAATGCCCGCACCCATTGATGGGCAGAGATCTGCTCACCAAGCTCTGGGCCAAAATAACTTTTAACCCTGAAAGCCCCCAAAAGAAATTTCTGAATCCTTCAGTAAAAACTCCTATAGTCACGGCTGTAACTATATTAGTAGAAGATAAACATCCACTCTTCACACCCCCCAAGACTGATCAAACAGGCAAGCTACCGCAGAAATGGATAACAGATTACCCAGATGCCTGGGCAAAAACTGCTGTGTTAGGCCTGGCCGTGAAACAACCTCCAATAACAGTGGAGTTAAAAACCTCAGCCTCCCCAATCAATGTCAAATAATATCTTCTAAGCATAAAAAGCTAAAGATGGGATAAGGCCCTATATTCAGAAATATCTGGCCTTAGGGGTCCTAAGGCTCTGTCAATTGGCCTGGAACACTCCCCTGTTATTAGAAGAAAAAGCCAGGAACCTGGGACTATCAACCTGTTAAAGACCAAAGAGAGATCAACAACAGAGTGCAGGACATTCACCCCACAGTACCTAATCTGTTCAAACTGCTTAGCACTCTGAACCCTGAGCAGAAATGGTATACTGTTCTGGACTTAAAAGAAGCTTTCTTTTGCTTGCCTCTACATAAAGATAGTCAGTTGCTGTTTGCTTTTGGGTGGGTAGACCCAGAAACCGGAAAGTATAATCAACTAACTTGGACTAGACTCCCAGAGGGGTTCAAAAACTCCCCCACTCTCTTTGATGAAGCCCTCCACAGAGATCTCAACAATTTCAGAACTACACACCCCGAAGTCACCCAGCTTCAATACGTGGATCACCTGCTACTGGCATCCAACACCAAGGAAAACTGAACTGGGAACCAAGCACTATTATCGGAGCTTGCTCAACTCGGGTATAGAGCTTCTGCCAAAATTGCCCAATTTGCCAGCAAGAAGTAATCTTCCATGACTATTTCCTCAGGGGCGGTAAACGATGGCTCACTGAGCCCAGAAAACAAACCGTTGAGCAGATACCAACCCCATCTTACAGCAGACAACTAAGAGAGTTTCTTGGGATTGCTGGGTTTTGCAGGTTATGGATAAATGGGTTCGCGTCCTTAGCTGCTCCTTTATACCCGCTGTTAAAGGGAGATGCCCAATTCCAATGGACCCCTGAGTAACAGGAAGTTTTAGATAACATCTAAGGACACTGACACTGAACGCCTCAACTTTACTGAGCTCAGCCTGCAATTACAGAAAGCCCTACACTAAGTTAAAAATGTACGTCAACTCACTCACCTTGGTTCAAAGAAACTGCAGGCACTCCTGTAGGATTAAGAACAGAGTTTTCCACTAACCAACACACAGCGAAAGAAAAAAACTGAACCGGTAACAAAAGCCTGTTGGGTCAGTCAATTGTTTAATGCTTACCCTTCCAAGTTTCTTAGAGGAAAGCACCTATGAGGAACCAGACCAGGACAATTCTGGGAAGTGGACATTACTGAAATTAAGCCAGCAAGGTATGGACTTAAATATCTCCTAGTCTTTGTAGATACATTTTCAGGATGGATTGAAGCCTTACACACACACACACACACAGAAAAAAAAAAAAAAACAACGGCCCAAATGGTTCTCAAGAAGATCCTGGAAGATATTTTTCCAAGATATGGTCTGTTTAAGGTAATAGGGTCTGATAATGGACTTGTGTTCATGGCCCAGGTAAGTCACGTGTGGATTAATTGTAAGTTACATTATGCTTATATACCCCAGAGCTCAGGAGAGGTAGAAAAAATAAATAGAACCATTAAAGAGACCTTAACAAAATTAAGCTTAGAGACTGGCATAAAAGATTGGACTATGCTCCTGCCTTATGCACTGTTTCATGCGAGAAATACTCCCTCAGTTTCTTTGTGTAACCTCACCCCCTATGAAATTCTCTATGATGCCCATCATCCAGTAAGGGACCTAATCCCCAACTCTAAGGCCTAACAATCCCTTCCACACCCCTTGCTTGACAGACTTAAAGCCATTGAAAGAACTCAGTGATAACTGTGGAAACAGCTGGCCACTGCCTACCAACCTGGGGACGAGGGGATTCCACATCAATATCAAGTAAGAGACTTCGTCTACATAAGACAACATCAGGTGTCATTCCTAGAACCCCGCTGGAAAGGAACATACCAGGTGCTACTTATAACACCTACAGCGGTAAAAGTAGACAGAATCACTTTTTGGATCCATGCCTCTCATCTAAAGCCTTCGCTGTGTCCAGACTCTGGTTGGAAACTGGAAAAGACTGGTAACCATTTCAAATTTCGTATTCGCTATGTGGACAAGACTGTAGACTCTCAACTTGGCCACCAGTACTCCTAACCCTCATTAGCCTGTTCAGCAGTGAAGGCTGATCTCAAATCCTACTAGACAAGAAGTATGGTATATCTCGCATACAGCCCCCTTAGGGACCTGGTGGCTATCTCTCCACCCAGACATTTTTCAGCTTGGTATACGTCTTTCCTATTGAGATAACCCTGATGAAGAGGATCCCACTAAAGTTTCATTAAATCCCTTCCGTTCCATAGATAATTGAAACAAACATTATGGATGCACAGAAACGCGAGCCAGATTCAGGTTGGCTAGCCTAGATTACGATGTATGCCCAGCGGACTATCAAAGCCACAAACAGCCATGGCTGTGTGGGGGAAAAGCCAACTTCTTGTGTAACTCATGGGGATGTGAGCATACCGGGGCTGCCTGGTGGAACCCAAACTCCTCATCACATTCAGTACACAGCATTGGCCATATTACCAATTAGACAACCAAAAGCTATGGCCCCCAGAGGGTTCTCTAGATCCTCAAATTCTGCGTGACATTTTTATCTTCGGCAAGTGCTCAAAAGGGGAAAATTCCCCTATGCGGAATCCTTTTCCCTCCTTCACTCACATCCTGTACTATGCTTCTCCAATAGCTCCTCACCCTCAGTCTTCTGCTCTAGAGTCTCTGCTGTCACTCCCACCTCAGCAACATGATTTCTCACCTCCAATTACTAGATCAAAAACCCAAACCTCTGCCAGTTCTCAGACCATTGCCCCCTTGCTGAGGTAGCAGGTACCGAGGTACCCCTCCACTCACTCACTCCTCTCTTTTTCTGTCTGTGCCTGCACTAGGTCCCATCAAGTCCTCTAAGAAGCTAAACCAAAGCTCAAACCAGCTGAGAAGAGCCCTCAGACCCCTCTCCAAGATGTAATAAAAATGGCCTTTAAAGTTGCTTTGTCATCACTGAAAACAGGTTTCTAAAAATTTAAAGTCCCTCAGGGGTTTTTGGAATACTCACTCCCATCTTCACCTCATCTCTCCCTGTTCTACTGCTCAAGTTTTGTTCTAGGAAAATCCCAAACCCCTTTTCCATTATTCTTTTACATCTCATCTTCCTCATTCTCAGATCCACTGAGCTGCTTTCAGCCTCGCCTTCCCAGTCTTCCCCCTCTGTACCAGGTCCATAGATATGTCTTAAATAACCTTCTCCAGAAGTCTTCACCGAGGCTTACATTAGGTCTTTCAGCAAAAGAGTCCCTCTGAAAGAGTTCAATGTAGATAAACTTCCACTTTTCGTGTTGCCCTGTTCTACTTGGCCACTGGCTGGAAAAATCACCACCCCTAAGCTTGACACCGCCTTACTAGGTTTTCACAAAATATGTGAACAAAGCCTCTGGCCTTGAGCTGGGGCTTCACAGAGATGACTACATTTCTAAGATAAAAAAGTTACCAACTGGGCTTCATGGTGACAGCTGGCAGGGAGAAAAAAAAAGAGACAAAAAAGCTCTCCCTTTCCAAGGTGTCCTTGAAAAGTTAACTTGCCCAGAACAGAGGAACAAAAACAGAAACAAAAACTGATTTTTGTGAATTTCTACAGACTGTGAACTTCTGATCCACTTCCCTTACATGTTGGGTACAAAATCTAAAACTACCAAAACTTGGGGTTCAGGGGATTCATTGATTACAACAGAAGCAATGTCCTCTAAATCCGGATGCAACCAAATAAGGCTGTTTTCCTGTATTTGGTGCTATCTTAGGTCCCTTTCCTTGTCCATCCCTACAACAGTATAATTCTATACACTTTAACATTATTTATGTTTTCATAAAATGGTCAATATATGTGATTAATTATGTAATGATGCAGATGTTTTCCAGAGTTCTCTATCATGACGTAGGTTCATTTAAAGATCAAATAGGGGGGCATAAAACCCGGTTCCAGTGGGAACCTGTATCCCTCACTTTAGCCATCCTATTAGAAATAATAGTTGCTTAAGGGGTGGGCTAGTCCATGAGACACAACAAAGACACAATTAGAAGCAGAAATAGGCCAAACCTTAAAGACATTAAAAACCGACATCACAGCTTTACAGGAATTTTAACCTCTCTCTTTCTGAAGTTGTTTTACAAAGCAGGCGAGTGTTGGACCTCCTCTTCATGAGAGAAATGTGCCTTTTTGCTTGCATTGAGGGAAGAATGTTGTTTTTGTGCCGACAATACTGGAGTTGTAAAAGAATCTATGAATAAATTAAGAAAACGACTTGAAGAGCGTCAAAGAGAGACAGAGGCCCCAAAAGGGAGGTTTGAGTCTTGGTTCACATAGTGACCTGATTAACTGCGCTTTTATCTGCCATGGCCGGTCCATTAAAATTCCTCATATTATTGCTAACTGTAGGACCCTGTTTGCTCAACCGTGTAGTTTTCTTTCTAAACCAAATCGAACCTGTTATTAATCCTAACCATACACTGTTCTCTCAATCTAATTTTACAGAAGAGCAGGGACAGAATTGGTATTAAAATACAGGAAAATAGAGGATCTTCCACCTGCTGAAAACCTCAAAGGTCCACGTAGAAATGATCCCTGGAGAAGATGTAGGCAAGTATGAAGGACCTGAGAGAGCAAAAGTCTTCCATGGCAAACAACCTGCTCAGGATGAAGGGATGTGTCTGAATCAGCCACTCTCTTCTTAATGTAGAGAAGATGGACCAAAGCAGGCATGTGTTGAGAGCTGCTCCTGCATGCCTATGGTTGACATACCTCTCTGACCTGTGAAAATGTCACAGGAAGTCGGAGCAGCCTCCCTCTCATGGGAACCTTGGAAGCAACTGTTAGGTCAAAGTTGTTGCCAAGGCAGTGACCTCATTCAGTTCCAAAATTAAGTGACTTCACCAAACTTCCTTGGTGATGGAACTCTCTGAACTTGGAATCCAGGAAGCCAGGCACCCAGAGACAGTCCCGGTCCCAGTCCCAGTGGTCAAACTTATTTTGATTTACCAAGGACAGACTCAGTCTTTCTTGGGACCTACTGATGTAAGGATGGCCAAATGCAAGGAAAGCTATGAAGAGTGGCCTTTCCTGAGAAAGCATGCAGTGGCTCACCGCTGGCTCCTGACAACTTCACAGAGTTGGCCAAAAGACCAGATTTGAGACAGAACAGGCTATTTTCAGGGAACATAATAAGGCCCACCAGACAGAGGACACTCAGGATAGTCACAGACCTACTTGGGGGAAGGAGGTGCCTTTGTGGTGTGGGTGTGGGTTTGTGGTTTTGTCTCATGTTCTGAGAATAGGTATGAAAGGCGGTTTGTGTTGTTTGGAGTGAACTGTTTCTAGTAAGTTGTTTGACAAGGCGAGAATTTCTATGTCTGTGTATCCCACTGTGTCCGTGGTTGTAGACATTAGAAAACAGAATGCATCAATTAATATGTCCTGTCTAGTAGAAAGCTTCACAGCATTCATCCTGCCCTATTTATGAATGGACTGCAGCTTGCCTTATTGATGTGCAACACCTGCTATCTTCCTTAGTTTCTGTTTTATTCCTGAATTCTGGCCACTCTCCAGAATAGGTTCATGGTTTTCTGTTTAAGATATGTACAACCTCGAAGCTCTGTGACATGACCATGTCCTGTATAGCTGAAGGGAATGGTGAGCATCTCAGAAAACTCAGATATCAGTGTGACCAGGAAAGTCTTAGTGGAGAAACCCTGCTTGGGGCCTTTTGTTTACCTACTCTTCTGTTGCCCTGAATGTCAGGAAGGTCTTTTCCTCAGTCCACCACTTTGTGAAGCCTGAAGAAAGCAGTTTTCAAATGGAAATGAATGGGCATTACCTGTGGCTCTTTGCTTAATTGCTTTGGAAAGGATGTGTCTGAATCAGCTTATTTACCCTGTGTGAGGCTGTGGCTTAGATTTTCAGGTCCTGATGGATCTAAAGAAAGATCCCATGTGTACATCCAAAACCAAAATGGCCAAAAGAGCAGTCCTTGTGGATGAAGTCTCTCGCCTTCCTCTGTAACTTTCCTGACCTCCATCAAGTCAGATTAGGGATCCTTTGGGTCATATGAGTTCTTCAAAGCCTTGCAGAGTCTAGCCCATGGTTGCTTGGGTTTTCTCAAGACTCCAATTCACATAAAGAATCCAAACCCCACAGTCATTTGGCCTCAAATTGAAGAAGCGGAGCAGTATTAACGGGAGGCCTATTTAATCTCTTCTGGTTCACAAGAAGGGTGTCCAGGCCACCCTGAATTTAGGCAAATTATGTGCAAAAGAGCTTATTTGGACACGGTCTTGGGCTATGCCCCTCATGGAAAACTCCAGCCATAGTGGAGTTTATTGTGAGTGTCTATATGGAAGAAGATGGGCGCCACGTTGGAGTGTTTTGGTTTAAATTGTGGTCATTTGGGTGGCGGTTGGAAGAGATGACTTGGTCCACATGTTCTTGAACTCTGGTGTGATTCCCTTAGAGTCTGAGTTCTTCAACTGACCTCAGAGAAGTATTGCCATGAATAGTGTTGAGATTTTAGGAAGCCAGGCATGAGCATCGCCCTTGGAAACTGAGTTCTAGGCCCAGGGTGGCTTTCCACAGAGCACTGAGCCTCTCAGCCAGGATACCACAAATTTTATTCTGAAAGACTTGGCACCCATAGTTGAGAGTCAAAACTCATATGGACCTCACATTGTAGACCTAAATGGGCATAGCATCATATGATCATTTGGCCACTCTTTGGGAAGCCTTACCTGTGAGTGTTCTCCAGAGATTTCATTGAAATGAGCTTCCTAACCATTTAATGGTTCCTGAAAAAATTGAAACTCACAGTGCCTCCAACTTCATCCTTAAAAAATGGCTAGATAAATACCATGAAATTTTTGAATTTCCCATCACCAGGTGGCACTGGAAAACCTTTTGATGTCCTGTTGCTGATCATGAATATACCAGACAGTGCCTTGATTGACTGGGTTTCATGTAAATGGTGTAGAACAGAGATGCCAGTAAGTTGGACTTTGTTGAGTAGTAGGTTAGAGCAGTGGTGGGCAGGTATGTGATAAAACATCTGTGGTGGGGCCATGTGGATCTTCCATTGGCTTCCAAATGGCTTGTGACTGACATGGTGCAGCCAGCAGAACCTTCCATGTAAAGGCAAGTTGTTATATGGAGAGGTTTCAGGACATTGTTCAGAATCAGGTTGCTATGGTCAAGGGGGCAAGATATGTGGGATAGGATCCTGGTTCTTGTATCCTCCTGCAAAACCTGACCCACCATACATGACAGAACTTCCTCTTGCATTGTGACCCAGTTAAACTCCTTGTATTTTGTGAAGCAAATACCAAACTCTCAGTGCAGCAGGAAGAAACACCACGAAAATGGAAGATGACCATATGCCTTCACAGTGCACACCGGCACACATTTAGCCCCCAGTGGCCACAGTTTATCTAAAAAGAGAATTCAGCACTGCTGCCTCATGTACATTGGGAAATAAGAAACCATGTCCTCCAGGTCTCATAGATGCAGACCAAGCTTTTATGGTCTCCCTAGAAAGGAAGCTAAAGCTCTTGACAACAACATATTTTTCAAGTGCCCAACCTCACAGGCAGTTTCTCAAGAAGTCTCTAGGCCAGCAGACCTCCATGTTTGTGGAGTTTTTACCCTGTCCCATACTTTTGGAAACTACTCTACCACTTCCAAGGTTGTGAGCTCCTGAGCATATTGCATTCCACAAATTTATTCACAGATTTTCTAAATCTTCTCCTCTAATTGTGTCTTACCTGGGGTGAAGGGATTGTCAAGGCATTGTTCTGGTTGAGAGTGGGAATAATTTTGTGTAGCACATATTTACATACACATTGGATTCATTGTTCAATTTTCCATTCGAAATACTGAATCCTTGACACTAACCCATACCCTACTAGACTCTGACTATTAATTCTAATATGATGGAGAAAAATAACCGAAACAGAATAGAAATACTAGCACTTCAGAAGAGGCATGGTGTATAGTTGGTCTTGCCTTTTGCATGATATAGGGTAGGAGTTATAAATCTTGTCAATTTTTTGTTGAAATAGTTCTGCATGTGTTTTTAAAGTTAACACATCTGTGAATTCCTGTCTCCATTTTTCTGTAGCCTATTCAGCACATGTATTTTTATACGCACATATAGAATCCTACCTGGTATCACACGTATATTCTTGAGAGGTGGCTAACTTGGCAGATACAAAGTGTGAGAAGAGATCACTCCTCATTAATACTTTTGGAACTGAAAATTCAGACTATGAGTGAGCTTCTTAGTTCAAGAACATTATACATAAATTCATGTTAAGTAAAATTAATATTTTTGGATCTGTGGATGATATATATTTCACAATGAATTTTAATTGGCATATATATTGCTACTTTTTAATGTCTCTGTGTGTGTTTTGTGTGTGTGGGTGTGTGTGTGTGTGTGTATATATATATATATATATATATATATATATATATATATATATACACTCTAGATTTTTCAAAATATAAAATATATGTGTCCTATTATACACTCCCTAAATTCATTCTTGTTCATGTATGTGGTTTTATATTAAACTTTTCATAAGATTATTTTAAAAATATTCATCCACCTGAAATACATATTTGTTTTCTAGTACTAAAAAGTTACTTCAGTGAATGGTGCAAACAAATCCTTATATTTTTACAGTAGCTGACCCACTTTAACATCAATGCAAGTAGATTCCTATGGGACATGATGTGTATTTTGACGTTCATTTTTATTAAACACTGCTACATTACTATTTCTGCAGTTTTTGTACATCATAGAATATACATTTCATCCACAAGTTCACAAATTTAAAGAAATTTGTAACACATTCAATCACTTCCTGCTTCAGAACATATGTATTCCTCCTTGTTTTTGACTGGTCATTTCATGAGACTTCTTTCCAAACACATTATTTTCGATTTCCATAATCAATTTTGAAGAAAAATTCACACACTCTTTATGATAAACCACAACCGTAATATTACCATTAGATGTATTACTGGTTGGAATGAATGTATATATATCAATATATGATTCCTGTGTATTTTCAGATATCAATTCAATCCATTATTTAAAGTTGGAACAAGTTATATTATTTATTTGCAGTATGGTCTATTCATGCATTATCTCTATATTCATACATACATGGTACACCTATATGTACCTCCAATACTAATTTATACCCCTTCAAAATATTGCTCCAAGAAATGGTGCAAGAAAGACTCATGTCACCTGATCTACATATACGTTTTATCACAGTAATATTCTGGCGACAAAATGCAAAGTCACACTTACGATTGTACCAAAGCCTAAATGGAATGTGAGTATGGGTTATGAAAATCACCCATGTCCACGTTGCCTAATGCTCTCAAATGTCAATCCTATTGGTGACTACATATTTGTTACTTCCTAAGATTATATATTCAATCTCAAGCCTGTTGAAAGTGTCTATTGCTATCACTCACTTTATACTTTGCCTGATTTCCTAATGTCGCTATTGATATCTTCTTTCCTACATATTTTCCCCATTTCATCACTGTGACTGACTCTTCACATGTGCTGACATTTACATTTTCTGTCTACCTGAAAACCTATTGCTAAAGAACTATTTGTCCAAATGCTATACTCACACTTTTTTCTAATCCTACCAACTATCTTCCTAATCCTACCGACTCTCCCTCTTTGAATGGTTGTTCTCCTCAACATTCAATCATCCAAGGTATCAGGTCCTATGCCATTGTGTATAGATTTATCTGAGACATCTGTGCAGAACATAATTAAATGCTAAGTATCCCAATCAAGGACATAATGCCCTTCTGGGCTTCCAATGTTACCGAGATTTCTGTTTTCATTCATATATTTCACCTATATAATCTTATATATATCGCAGGTTCCCAATACCATTATTCATCCAGCAGAATGATCCTAACCCAAATCAAACATGTTATTAACCGTAACCATACACTGTTCCCTCAATCTAACTTTACAGAATAGCAGGGACAGAGTTAGTCTTACAATACAGGAATGTAGGAGATCTTCAACCTGCAGAGAACCTCAAAGGTCCATGCAGAAATGATCCCTAAAGAAGATGTAGGCAGCTATGAAGGACCTGAGAGTGTGAAAGTCATCTTTCATGACAAAAAAAAAAAAACAGGTCAGGATGAAGGGATGTGTCTGAAGCAGTCTCTCTCTTCTTAATGTAGAGAAGATAGACCAAACCAGGCTTGTGTGGAGAGCTGTTCCCGGGTGCCTATGGTTGATATTCCATTCTAACTTGTGAAAGTGTCATAGGAAGTAGGGGCAGGATCCATCTCAGGGACCCTTGGAAGCAACTGTTAAGACAAAGTGGTTGCCAAGGCAGTGACCTCATTCAGTTCTAGACGAAGTGACCTATGTCACTTTCTTGTTGATGGAACACTCTGAACTTGGGATCCAGGAAGCCAGGCACCCTGAGGCAGTCCCAGTCCAAGTCCCAGTGGTCTCAAATGTTTGGATTTAAGAAGGACAGAGTCAGTCTTTCTTGGCAACTAAATTGAAGATGGACAAATGCCAGGAAAGCTCTGAAGAGGGGCTTTACCTGAGAAAACAGGCAGTGGCTCACCGCTGGCTCCTGATAACTTCACAGTTTTGGCCAAGGAGACCAGATCTGACATAGCACAGCCCGTTTCGGGGGAACATAGTATGGCCCACCAGTCAGAGAATGCTCTGGATAGTCACAGACCTATTTGGGGAAAGAAGGTGCCTTTGTGGGTGTGTGTGTGTGTGTTTTTGATTTTGTCTCATGTTTTGAGAATATGTAGGAAAGTCGGTTTGTTTGGTTTGGAGTGGACTGTTTCTAGTAAGTCCTTTGAGAAGGCAAGTGTTTCTATGTCTGGATATCCCACTGTGTCCGTGGTTGTAGACAATAGAAAAGAGAATGCATCAATAGATGTGTCCTGTCTAGTAGAAATCTTCGCAGAATTCATCCTATCCAATTTATGAATGGACTGCAGGTTACCTTATGGATGGGCAACACCTACTACCTTCCTACATTCGTGATTTTTTCCTGAATTCTGGCCACTCTCCCATAGGCTCATGGTTTTGTGTTCAAGATATGTATCTCCTCCACAATCTGGGACATGGCCATGTACTGGATAGCTGAAGAGAATGGTGAATATCTCAGAAAACTCAGATATCAGTGTGACCAGGAAAGTCTCAGTGGAGAAAATCTGCTTTGGGATTTTGCTTACCTATTGTTCTGTTGCCCTGAATGTAAGGAATGTCTTTGCCTAAGGCCCCACATTTCCAATGCCTGAAAAAAACAGTTTTCAAATGGAAATAAATGGGCATCACCTGTGGCTCCTGGCTTAATTGCTTTGCAAAGGGATATGTCTGAATCAGCCTCTCAGTGCAGTTTGAGATTATCGCTTAGATTCTCAGCACCTGATGGATCTAAAGAAAGATCCCATGTGTGCATCCAAATCCAAAATGGCCAAAAGAGAAGTCATTGTGATGAAGTCTCTTGCCTTCCTCTGTAAGGTTCCTGATCTCCATCAAGTGATAACAGGGATCTTTGGGTCAACTGAGTTCTTCAAGCCCTGCAGAGGCTAGCCCATAGGTGCTTGGGTTTTCTTATGACTGCAAATCACATAAAGAAACTATACCCGACAGTCAGTATGCCTTAAATTGGAAAAGCGGAACAGTATTAATGGCATGCCTCTTTGATCAGTCCTGGTTCACAGGAACATTGTCCAGGAAACACTGACTTTAGACAAATGAAGGGCAAGGGAGCTTATTTTGACATTGTCTTGGGCTGTGTGCCTCATAAAAACTTCCAGCCAAGGTTATGATGAGTGACTATATGGAAGAAAATGAGGGCCATGTGGGAGTGTTTTGGTTTTAATTCTGGTCATTGGTGTGGCGGTTGGAAGAGATGACTGGGTCAACTGGTCTTGAACTCTGGTGTGTTTCCACGTAGAGACTGAGTTTTGAAACTGATCGCAGAGAAGTATTGCCATGAATTGTGTTGGGATTTTAGGAGGCCACGCATGAGAGTCGCCCTTGGAACCTGAGATCTAGGACCAGGGTGGCTTTCCACAAAGAACTGGGAATCTCAGCCTGGATATCACATGATTTTATTCTGAAAGACTTGGCAGCCATAGTTGAGAGTCAAAAGACATAGGACCTCACATTGTAGACCTCAATGGTCCTGGCTTCAAGTGACCTTTGTCCACTCTTTGGAAAGCCTTGCCTGTGAGAGTTCTCTAGAATTTTCTTTGAAATGAACTTTCTCAACATTTAATGGTTCCTGAATAATTGAAATCCACAGTGCATCCAACGTCATCCTTGAAAAATGGCTAGATAAATAACACGAAATTTTTGAAATTTCCATGACCAGGTGGAACTGCAGAAACTTTCGATGTCCTGTTGCTTACCATGAGTGTACCAGACAGTGCCTTGATTGACAGGGTTTCATGAAATTTGTTTAGAACAGAGAAGCCAGTATTTTGGAGCCTGCTGAGTAGTGGGCCTAGAGCAGTGGTGGAGAGGTGTGTGATAAAACATCATGGTGGGGCCATTTGTATCTGCCATTGGCTTCCAAATGGCTTGTAACTGACAGAGTGCAGACATCAGACCCTTATATGTAAAAGCATCTTGTTATATGGCGTAGTTTCAGGGCAATGTTCAGAATCAGGTTGCTATGGACAAGCGGGCAATCTTTGAGAGATAGAAGCCTGGTTGGTGAATTTTCTTGCAGACCCTGACCCACCACACGTGACAGAACTACCTCAAGCACTGTTTCCCAGTTGAACTCCTTGTATTTCGTGAAGCATGAACCAAACTCCAAGTGCAGCAGCAAGAAACACCACGAAAAGTGGAGGATGACCAAATGGTTTCACAGTCCACACGGGGAGACAATAAGCCCCCAGTGCCCACAGTTTACCTACAAAGAGAGAATTCAGCACTGCTGCCTCGTGTTCATTGGAAAATAAGAAATGTTGTCCTCCAGGTCTCATAGATGCAGACACAGCTTTGAGGGTCTCACTACAAAGGAAGCTTAACTCCTGACAACAACCTATATTTCAGTGCCCAATTTCACTGGCAGTTTCTCAAGAAGTTTTAGGCAAGCAGAGCTTCATGTTTGTGGAGTGAATACCCTGTCCTTACTTTTGGAAACTCCTATTCCACCTCCAAGTTTGTGAACTCCTGAGCATTTTCTATTCCAGAAATGTAATCACAGATTTTGTAACTCTTCTACTCTAATTGTGTCTCCCTTGGGGCGAAAGTAATGACAAGGCATTGTTCTGGATGAGAGTCAGAAGATTAATTTTTCTATTTTCCATTTGAAATTCTGAATCCCTGACACTAACCCATATTCTACTAGACTCTGACTACTAATCCAAATATGATGGAAGAAAATAACCCAAACAGTACATAAATACTTGCAGTTCAGAGTTGGACTTGCCTTTTGCATGATAAAGGGTAGGTGTTATAAATCTATTCAATATTTAATTGAAATAGTTCTCCATGTGTTTTTAAAGTTAACAAATATGTGAATTACTGTCTCCCATTCTCTGGAGCTTATTCAGCATATGTATTTTTATATGCACCAATAGAATCCTACAAGGTATCACACGTACATCCTTGTGAGGTATATGACTTAGCAGATACAAAGTGTGAGAAGTGATCACTCCTCCTAAACGCTGTTGGAACTGAAAATTCAACCTATGGGTGAGCTTCCCAGTGGAACAACATTATACATAAACCCATGTTAACTAAAATGAATGTTTTTGCATCTTTATGATATATATTTCATGATGAATTTCGATTGGCATATATATTGCTACTTATTAATGTCTCTGTTCGTGTGTGTGTGTGTGTGTGTGTGTGTGTGTGTGTGTATATATATATATATATATATATATATATATATTATACTCTCCAGATTTTTAAAAATATGAAATATATGTGTCTTATATACAATCCCTAAATTCATTCATGTTCATGTATGTGGATTAATAATCAACTTTTCACAAGATTATTCTTAGAAATATTCATCCACCCGAAATACATATTTGTTTCCTAGTACTGAAAACTAACTTCAGTAAAAGGTGCATACAAATCCTAATATGTGTACATTAACTGACCCAGTTTAACATCAATGCATGTAGGTTCCTATGGGACATGATGTGTATTTTGACGTTAATTTTTATTCCACACTGGTACATTACTATTTCTTCAGTTTATGCACATCATAGTATATATATTTTATTCACTAGTTAGCAAATTTATAGGCATTTATTTCACTTTCAGTCACTTCCTGCTCCAGAACACATGTATTCCTCTATGTCTCTTGACTGGTCTATTCATGAGACTTTTTTCCAAATATATTATTTTCTATTTCCATAATCAATTTTGAACCAAAACTCACACACCCTTCATGATAAACCATAATCCTAAGATTATCGTTAGATATATAACTGGTTGGAATGAATGATTGCATATCAATATAAAATTTCTTATAAATTTTCAGATATTTATTCAATCCATTATTTAAAGTGGATCCAGTTATATTATTTATTCACAGTATGGTCTATTCATGCATTATGTCTATATTCATTGAAACAGGGTACACCTATTTGTACCCCCATACTAATTTGTAAGTCTTCAAAATATTGCTCGCAGAATTGGTGGAAGAAATACTCTTTTCACCTGATCTACATACACATTTTATTACAGAAATATTCTGGACACAAAAAGCAAAGGTCACACTTAAAATTGTACCAAAGCGTAAATGGAAAGTGAGCATGGATTACTAAAAACATCCATGTCCAGGTTGCCTAATGCTCTCAAATATCAATTCTATTTTTGACTACATATTTGTTTCTTCTTAAGATTATATATTCAACTTCAAACCTGTTGAAAATGTCTAACCCGATCACACAATTTATACTTTGCTTGATTTCCTAATGTCTCTATTGATATCTGCTTTCCTATATTTTTCCCCAGTTCATCATTGTGACTGACTCTTCACATGTGCTTACATTTACATACACTCTCTACCCGAAATCTTATTGCGAAAGAACTTTTGGTCCAAATCCTATACTCACTCTTCTTTCTAAACCTACCAACTACCTTCCTAATCCTACCGACTATCAGTTTTTGACTGGATGTTCTCTTCAACATTCAATATCCAAGGTAGAAGGTACGATGCCAGTGTATATTGATTTATCTGAGACATCTGTGCTGCACATTACTCAAAGCTAAGTATCCCACTCAAGTCCCCAATGCCCTTCTGGGCTTCAAATCTTACCTAGATTTCTGCTTTCATACTTATGTTTCACATATATACTCTTGTAAATATCGCATTTTGCCAATACCATTATTCATCCCGCAGAATGATTTGTAACCCAACCATACACTGTTCCCTCAGTATAACTTACTTAAGAGCAGGGACAGTGTGGGTCTTACAATATAGGAATGTAGATGATCTTCCACCTGCTGAGAACATCAAAGATCCATGGAGAAATGATCCTTGCAGAAGATATAGGCAGCTATGTAGGACCTGAGAGAGCAATAGTCATCTTCCATGGCAAACAACCTGGTCAGGATTAATTGATAGTCTGAATCAGCCTCTCTCTTCTTAATGAAGAGAAGATGGACTGAACCAGGCCTCTGTGGAGAGCTGTTCCCTGGTGCCTATGGTTGATATACCATTCTAACTTCTGAATGTGTCACAGGATGTTGGGGCAGCCTCCATCTCATGGAAACCCTGGATGCAACTGTTAGCACAAAGTGGTTACCAAGGTAGTGACCATATTCAGTTCCTGAAAGAAGTGACCTCACTTCACTTCCTTGGTGATGGAATTCTCTGAACCTGGGATCCAGGAAGGAAGGCACCCAGAGCCAGTCCCACTCCCAGTTCCAGTGGGCTAACTTGTTTGCTTTTCCCAAAGACATAGTCAGTCTTTCTTGGTACCTACTGATGTGAGGATGGAAAAATGCCAGCAGAGCTCTGATGAGGGGCCTTTCCTGAGAAAGCAGGTAGTGGCTCACCTTTGGCTCCTGACAACTTCACAGAGTTGGACAAGGAGACCAGATCTGAAACAGGACAGGCCATTTGGGGGGAAAATAATATGGCCCACCAGTCAGAAGACACTCCGGATAGTCACAGACCTATTTGGGGGAAGTAAGTGCCTTTGCCGTTGCAGGTGTGAGTTTGTGGTTTTTTCTCATGTTCTGAGAATAGGTAGGAAAAGTGGTTTGTTTGGTTTGGAGTGGACTGTTTCTAGTAAGTCGTTTGACATGGTGAGTGTTTCTAGGTCTGTGTATCCCACTGTATCCGTGGTTGTAGACATTAGAAAAGAGAATGCATCAATGGATGTGTTGTCTCTAGTTGAAAGCTTCCCCGCATTCATACTGCCCAATTAATGAATGGACTGCAGCTTGCCTTATGGATGGGCAACATCTACTATCTTCTAAAGTTCCTGTTTTCTTCGTGAATTCTGGCCACTCTCCAGAATAGGCTCATGGTTTTGTTTCCCAAATATGTAACACCACAAGATTCTGTGACATGGCCATGTACTGGATTGCTGAAGGGAATGGGAGCATCTAAGAAAACTCAGATTTCAGTGTGACCAATAAAGTCTCAGTGGAGAAACCCTTCTTTGGGCCATTTGCTTACTTCTATTTCTATTACCCTGAATGTCAGGAAGGTCTTTGCCTCAGGCCACCCCTTTGTGTAGCCTGAAGTAAACTGTTTTCATATGGAAATGTATGGACATCACCTGTGGCTCTTTGCTTAATTGATTTGGAATGAGATGTGTCTGAATCAGCCTCTTGTCCTTGTATGCGGTTGTGGCTTTGATTCTCAGCACCTGATGGATCTAAAGAAAGATCCCATGTGCTTCCAAAACTAAAATGGCCAAAAGAGCAGTCATTGTTGATGAATATTTTTGCCTTCTTGTTTTAGGTTCCTGACCTCCATAAAGTGAGAATAGGTATCCTTTGGGTCAAATGAGTTCTTGAAATCCCTGCAGAGGCTAGCCCATATTTGCTTGGGTTTTCTCATGACTCCAAATCACATAAAGAATCTATACCCTACAGCCAGTAGGCCTCAAATTGGAGAAGTGGAACACTTTAACAGCAGGAATATTTGATCATTCCTGGTTCACAGGAAGAGTGTCCAGGCCATCATGATTTTAGGCAAATGAGGGGCAAGTGAGCTTATTTGGACACTACCTTGGGCTCATAGAAACCTCCAGCTAGAGGTTATGATGAGTGTCTACATGGAAGAAGATGATGGCCCTCTGGTAGTGTTTTGATTTTAATTGTGGTCATTTTTTGGCGGATGGAAGGGATGACTGGGTCCACCTGGGCTTGAACTCTGGTGTGATTCCCCTTAGAGACTGAGTTCTGAAACTGACCTCAGAGAAGTATTGCCATGAATTGTGTTGGGATTTTAGGAGGCCACGCATGAGACTCACTCTTGGAAACTGAGATCTAGGCCCAGGGTGGTTTCCACAGAGGCCTGAGAATCTCAGCCAGGATATCACATGATTTTATTCTGAAAGACTTAGCAGCCATATTTGAGAGTCAAAACACACATGGACCTCACATTGTAGATGTCAATTGGCCTGGCTTTAGGAGACCTTTTGGCAACTGTTTGAGAAGCATTGACTGTGAGAGTTCTCCAGAGCTTTCATTGAAATGAACTTTCTCAACTCTTAATGGTTCCTGAATGAATTGAAACCCACAGTGCCTCTAACTTCACCCTTGAAAAATTGCTAGATAAATACCATGAAATTTTTGAAATTCCCATGACCAGCTGGCACTGCAGAAACTTTTGATGTCCTGTTGCTGATCATGTGTATACCAGACAGTGCCTTGTTTTTGACTGGGTTTCATGAAAATCCTGTAGAACAAGAGAAGCCAGTAATTTGGAGCCTGCTGAGTAGGGGGCCTAGAGCAGTGTTGGGCAGGTGTGTGATAAAACATCATGGTGGGGCCATGTGAATCTGCCATTTGCTTCCAAAGGGCTTGTGACTGATATAGTGCAGAAATCAGACCCTTATATGTAAAGGCATCTTGTTAAATGGAGAGTTTTCAGGGCAATATTCAGAATCAGGTTGCTATGGTTATTGGGGCAAGCTATGTGGGATAGAAGCCTGGTTGGTGCATTCTCCTGCAGACCCTGACCCACCACACGTGACAGAACTCCCTCCAGCACTGTATCCCAGATGAACTTTTTATGTTTTGTGAAGCAAATACCAAATTCCCAGTGCAGAAGCAAGAAATACCACGAAAAGTGGAGGATGACCAAATGTCTTCACAGTCCCCACCGGGAGACACTTAGCTTCCAATGGACACAGTTTAGCTACAAAGAGAGAATTGAGCACTGCTGCCTCATGTTCATTGGAATATAAGAAACCATGTCTTTCGGTCACATAGATGCAGACCCAGCTTTGATGGTCTCACTACAAAGTAAGCTAAAGCTCATGACAACAACATATATTTCAAGTGCCCAACCTCAGAAGCCGTTTCCCAAGAATTCTTAGGCCAGCAGAGCTCCTTGTTTGTGGAGTGTTTACCCTGTCCTTTACTTTTGGAAACTCCTCTACCACCTCCAAGGTTGTGAACTCCCGAGCATATTCCATTCCATATTTGTATTCATAGATTTTCACACTTTTCTACTCTAATTGTGTTTTACTTGGGGCGTAGGTAATGTCAAGGCATTGTTCTGGATGTGAGTGGGAAGATTTTTGTGTAGCACATATTTACATACACATTGGATTCATTTTTCAATTTCCATTTGAAATACTGAATCCCTGACACTATAACCCATACCCTACTAGTCTCTGACTAATAATCCTAATATGATGGTGAAAAATAATCCAAAAAGAGAAGAAACACAAGCAGTTCAGAGGACGCATGGTGTATAGTTGGAATTGCCTTTTGCATTATATAATGTAGGAGTTATAAGTCTAGTCAATTTTTTGTTGAAATAGTTCTACATGTGTTTTTAAAATTAGCAAATATGTGAATCCCTATCTCCCTTTCTCTGTAGCCTATTCAGCACATGTATGTTTATATGCACATATAGAATTGTACCTGATATCACTCGTATACACTTGTGAGGTGGCTGAATTGGTAGATGCACATTGAGAGAAGAGATCACTCCTCCTAAACGCTGTTGGAACTGAAAATTCAACCTGTGGGTGAGCTTCCTAGTTGAAAAACATTATACATGAATCCATGT
Organism: Callospermophilus lateralis; assembly: GCF_048772815.1. NCBI lineage: Eukaryota > Metazoa > Chordata > Mammalia > Rodentia > Sciuridae > Callospermophilus > Callospermophilus lateralis. The sequence goes on from NW_027514404.1 coordinate 1,046,646, forward strand.
TCAGTAAAATGAATATTTTTCGATCTGTGGATTATATACATTTCATGATGAATTTCTATTGGCATATATATTGCTACTTTTTTTTTCTTTTATTGGTTGCTCAAAACATTACAAAGCTCTTGACATATCATATTTCATACATTAGATTCAAGTGGGTTATGGACTCCCATTTGTACTCCAAATACAGATTGCAGAATCACATTAGTTACACATCCATATTTTTGCATAATGCCCTATTAGTTACTGTTGAATTCTGCTACCTTTCCTATACTCTACAATCCCCACTCCCCTATCTTCACATCTTCTCTCTCTACCATACCTACTCTAAATCATTTCTCTCCTTGTTTATTTTCCCACAACCTCTTATATGTAATTTTGTGTAACAATAAGTGTCTCTCTCCATTACCATGCAATTTCCCTCTTCTCTCCCTTTCCCTCCCACCTCATGTTTCTGCTTAATGTTAATCTTTTCTTCATGCTCTTCCTCGCTGCTCTGTTCTTAGGTGCTCTCATTATATCAAACAAGACATTTGGTAATTGTTTTTTAGGGATTGGCTAGATTCACTAAGCATAATCTGCTCAGTGCCATGCATTTCCCTGCAAATTCCATGATTTTGTCATTTTTTAGTGCTGCGTAATTCTCGATAGTATATAAAAGTCACATTTTTTTATCCATTCATCTATTGAAGGGCATCTGGGTTGGTTCCACAGTGTAGCAATTGTGAATTGTGCTGCTATGAAAATCCATGTGGCAGTATCCCTGTAGTACGCTCTTTTAAGGTCTTCAGGGAATAGTCCGAGAAGGGCAATAGCTTGGTCAAATGGTGCTTCCATTCCCAGCTTTCCCAGGAATCTCCATACTGCTTTCCAAATTGGCCGCACCAGTTTCAGTCCCACCAGCAATGTACAAGAGTACCCTTTTCCCCACATCCTCGCCAGCACTTGTTGTTGTTTGACTTCATAATGGCTGCCAATCTCACTGGATTGAGATGGTATTTTAGGGTGGTTTTTATTTGCATTTCTCTTACTGCCAGAAATGGAGAGCATTTTTTTCATGTACTTGTTAATTGATTCTATGTCCTCCTCTGAGAAGTTTCTGTTCAGGTCCTTGGCCCATTGGGTTATTGGTTATCTTATTGTCTAATTTTCTAAGTTCTTTGTATACTTTGTATACTCTGGATATTAGGGCTCCATGTGAAGGGTGAGGACTAAAAATTTGTTGCCATGATGTAAGCTCCATATTTACCTCTCTTATTGTTTCTCTTTCTGAGAAAAAATAATTCAGTTTAAGTAAGTCCCATTTGTTGATTCTTATTATTAACTCTTGTTCTTTGGGTGTCCTATTAAGGAATTTGGAGCCTGACCACACAATATGTAGATCGGAGGCAACTTTTTATTCTATCAGACGCAGAGACTCTGATTTGAATCTAGCTCCTTGATCCACATTGAGTTAACTTTGGTGCATGGCGAGAGGAGGGGATTCAGTTTCATTTTGTTGCATATGGATTTCCAGTTTACCCAACACCATTTGATGAAGATGCTATCATTCCTCCATTGCAGGCCATTAGCTCCTTTATCAAATATAAGATAGTTGTAGCTTTTTGGATTAGTTTCTGTGTCTTCCATTCTGTACCATTGGTCCACCCGCCTGTTTTGGTACCAGTACCATGCTGTTTTTATTATGATTGCTCTGTAATATAGTTTGAAAACTGGTATCGCTATACTGCCTGATTCACACTTCCTGCTTAGAATTGCTTTTGCTATTCTGGGTCTTTTATTTTTCCATTTGAATTTTATGATTGCTTTATCTATTTCTACAAAAAGTTTCTATGGGATTTTGATTGGCATTGCATTAAACCTATAGAGAACTTTTGGTAATATCACCATTTTGATGATGTTAGTTCTGCCTATCCATGAACACGGTATATTTTTCCATCTTCTAAGATCTTATTCTATTTCTCTTTTTAGGGTTCTGTAGTTTGCATTATATAAACCTTTCACCTCTTTTGTTAGGTTGATTCCCAAGTATTTAATTATTTGAGGAAATTGGGAATGCAGTGTTTTGACTCATTTTTGTTTCAGAAGTTTTGTCGCTGATATACAGAAATGCCTTTGATTTATTCATGTTGATTTTGTATCCTGCCACATTGCTGCATTCATTTATGAGTTCTAGTAGTTTTTTCTGTAGACCCTTTTGGGTCTTCTATGTATAGAATCATGTCATCTACAAATAGTGATAATTTAAGTTCTCCTTTTCCTATTTTTATGCCTTTAATGTCTTTCATCTCTCTAATTGCTCTGGCCAGTTTTTCGAGAACTATATTGAATAGAAGTGGTGATAGAGGACATCCCTGTCTTGTTCCAGATTTTAGAGTGAATGCCTTCAATTTTTCTCCATTCAGAATGTTGCTAGCCTGAGGATTAACATAGATAGCTTTTACAATGTCGAGGTAAGTTCCTGTTATCCCTAGTTTTTAAAATGTTTTGAACATAAAGAAATGCTCTACTTTGTTGAATGGTTTTTCTGCGTCTATCGAGATGATCATATGGTTCTTATCTTTAAGTCTATTGATGTTGTGAATAACATTTATTGATTTCCATATATTGAACCCTCCTTGCATCCCAGGGATGAATCCAAGTTGATCATGGTGCACGATTTTTTTGATGTGCCTTTCTATCCAATTCGCCAGAATTTTAATGAGGATTTTTGCATCTAGGTTCATCAGAGATATTGGTCTGTAGTTTTCTTTCTTTGAGGTGTCTTTGTCTGGTTTCAGAATCAGGGTGATGTTGGCCTCATAGAATGAATTCGGCAGAGCTCCCAGTTTTTCTATTTCCTGAATAACTTGAGAAGTATTGGTATTAATTCTTCTTTAAAGGTTTTGTAAAACTCTGCTGTATACCCATCCAGTCCTGGGCTTTTCTTGGTTGGTAGTCTTTTGATTGCTTCTTCTACTTCATCCATTGATATTGGTCTGTTTAAATTGTGTGTTTCCTCCTGACTCAGTCTGGGCAAATCATATGACTTAAGAAATTTATCGATGTCTTCACTATTTTCTATTTTATTGGAATACAGGTTTTCAAAATAATTTCTAATTTTCTTCTGTATTTATGTAGCATCTGTTGTAATATTGCCTTTTTCATCCCGTATATTAGTAATTTGATTTCTCTCTCTTCTTCTCTTCGTTAGCATGGCTAAGGGTCTGTCTATCTTATTTATCTTTTTGAAGAACCACCTTTTAGTTTTGTTAATTTTTTCAATAGTTTTTTTGTTTCAATTTCGCTATGATTTTAATTATTTCTTGCCTTCTGCTACATTTGCTGTTGTTTTGCTCTTCCTTTTCTAAGGCTTTGAGATGAAGTGTGAGTTCATTTATTTGTTTTTCTTTTCTATTTTGAGGAATGACCTCTAGGCGATGAATTTACCCCTTAAAACTTCTTTTCATTGTACCCCATAGAATCTGATATGTTGTGTCTGTATTTTCATTTATCTCTAAGAATTTTTTGATTTCCTCCTTTATGTCTTCTGTAACCCATTGATCATTCAGTAACGTATTCTTTATTTTGGATGTGATGTATGATTTTTTCTTCCTTCTTTTATCATTGGTTTCCAGTTTCATTCCATTATGATCACAAAAAATTCATGGTATTATCTCCACCCCTTTATATTTACTGAGGGTTGCCCTATGGCATAACATATGGTCTATTTTTGAGAAGGATCCATGTGCTGCTGAGAAAAAAGTATATCCACTTGATGATGGTTGATATATTCTATATATGTCAGTTAAGTCTAGGGTATTGATTGCGAGATTGAGTTCTATAGTTTCTTTTTTCAAATTTTGTTTGGAGGATCTGTCCAATGGTGAGAGAGGTGAGTTGAAGTCACCCATAATTATTGTATTGTGGTCTATTTGATTCTTTAACTTGAGGAGAATTTGTTTTATGAACATCGCAGCACCATTATTTGCTGCGTGAATATTGAAAATTGTTATGTCTTGTCGGTGAATGGTTCATTTTAGCAGTATATAATGTCCTTCTTTATCCCTTTTGATTAAATTAGTCTTGAGGTCGATTTTATTTGATAGGAGGATGGCCACCCCTGCTTGCTTACGAGGACCGTGTGCATGGTATAAATTTTCCCAATCTTTCACCTTCAGCCTGTGTATGTCTTCTCCATTCAGATGTGTCCCCTGGAGGCAATATATTGTTGGATTTTTTTTTTTTTATTTCAAGTTACAAGCCTATGTCACTTTATTCGAGAGTTTAAGCCATTTACTTTTAGAGTTACTATTGATATATCGTTTGTACTGCCACCCATGTTTGCTTATATCTTTTTTTTTAATTAGTTTGTTTCTCCATGATTAGCTTTTCCCCCGCCCTCTGTCATTACTGAGGCACTTCTCACTCATGGTTTTCGTTGTTAATTTTCATTTCTTCCTCGTGTAGTGTTTTGCTCAAGATGCTTTGCAATGCTGGTTATCTGGCTGCAAATTTTTTTAGGTTTTGTTTATCATTAAATATTTTTATCTCGTTGTCTTACCTTAAGCTTAATTTTGCTGGATACATAATTCTTGGTTGGCATCCATTGTCTTTCAGTGTTTGAAGTACGTTGTTCCAGGATCTTCTCACTTCCAGCGTCTATGATGAAAAATCCATTGTTAACCTTTTTGGTTTACCCCTGATTGTAATGATTGTAATCTGCCTCCTTTCTCTGGTAGCTTTTAATATTTTCTCTTTGTTCTGTATATTGGATATCTTCATAACAATGTGTCTTGGCATTGGTCTACTGTGATTTTGTGTGCTCGATGTCCTGTAAGCATCTACAATTTGTTTATCCCTTTCCATTTTTATTTCTGGAAAGTTTTCTGTAATTATTTCATTCAGCAGGTTTCTCATTCCCTTGGTTTGAGTCTCTGTACCTTCCTCTATCCATATGACTCATTAGTTTTTTTTTTTTTATGTTATCCCATATCTCTTGAATGTTTTCTCATAATTTTTTACAGCATTTCTTTGTTGGCTAGATTTTTTTCAAGATGATATATTTTGTCTTCATTCTGTCTTCTACTTGCTCTACACTGTTAGTGATACTCTCAATTGAATTTTTAATTTGGTTTATCATTTCCTTGATTTCTAGAATTATTGTTTGATTTTTCTAATAATCTCTATCTCCTGATAAAGATGCTTAATTTCTTATTTTATCTGTTTATGTAATTTATTTTCAATGCGTTCTATCACTGTTTGTTTTTGCTGTCTCGTATCCTCTTTAAGGTTCCATTCCATCTAAGGTATTCCTTGAGTTCTTTATATGACCATTTTTCTGATGACTCTAGGTGCTCTTGAATATTTAGGCTGTCCTTCATTGTTCGTACTCCTTTTCTTCCTTGCTTTTTTATGCTTCTCATGTTACTTCTCGTTCTGTTTGACTACTGAGTTACTGCTTACTCTTATAAATTTATTTGATGCTTGAGAGGAAAGATATTAGAAGGGAAGGGAGAAGTCACTAAAGAGAATGAGAGTAGGCAGGTAGAATTCAAGTAAGGGGGAATAAAAAAATTGAAATGAAATGAAAAGACAAAAAAAATAGAAAATAAAGAAAGAAAATTTTAAGTAATAATGATGATTAAAAAATTGAAAATTAAAATTTAAAATAATAATATTAATAATAATAATAATAAAATAAAAGAAATTAAAAAAATAAAACATTTAAAAAAGTTAATGAACAACAACAACAAAAATGAAAATGAAAGAAAAAGAAAAAAATACAAATAAAAAAATAGTAATAATACATGCAGTCCTAGAGTTCAATTAACTTCTCTTCCAGTAGGTGGAGCTGTGCGCACTGGGCCAAGCTTCTCCTCTCAATAAGTGGGAACCAATCACTGTGCAGCAGCTCTTCCTCCCAGACTGGGCGGGTCTCCAACCCTGAGTGCCTAGGGTCTTCTCTTGTGCTTCCTCAAGCCAGGCCCCACTCACCTGTGACGCTCACCACAATACTGGTTACAAGCCAGGCCTCTGCTCCTGGTAGCCCTGTTTCCATGAACGCCTGGGCACACTCTCCTTGATTGCCTCCCTCAGACCCTAAGTTTGTAGAGCTTGGGGCTGAGAAACCCCAGCGAATTTGCTTGCCCTTCGGGAGCCATGGCCCCGGTAGGTGGTGTAAGAGACCTCAATTGTCAGCACTGGTGGGAGCGGTAGCCGGCAATTACACGCCTCGAGTCCCGAGCCAATCCTGATTCCCTAGGTCTGGGTATGCGCTCCTTGGAGAGCTGGGAGGGGCCATTACGGCAGAGGTGGGAAGGGCCCTTGAGGTTTCCCTGCGGTGTTGAGAGAGATGGCAATGGGATAACACACTTGTCGCACTGGTTTCAATGAAGTTATTTCCTCTGACTGTGACGTCAGTTCGCTGCCATGGTGGTATCCCATTAAAATGGTGACCGTTCGTTCCCTTTGCTGGGTGACCAATGCAACAAGTGGGTCCTGACTATCTCTCCCAAGCCCCATTTCAATCCTGTGGCCACTGCCTATGAAGGCTCAGTTGGCTTTTAACTCTGTCAATTCCGAAAGCCCGACCAATTATTTCAGCGGGAATGTTAGTGCTGAGTCACAAAAACCAGATGAATCTAAGCTTGAATGCAGCCAATCCGGGCTTTGTGTGTGTTCTGAGGGGCCCAGACTGTTCGCCCCAGATTCACAACAGGTCAATATTGCCTAGTGATTCTGAGCAAACAGCATTTAGACAGTTTACGACTCCCTATGCCCGCGCAGCTGAAGAGATCAGAGACTTGAATTCTCCATGCCTGCCTTCATAATGGATCTCCTGTATTGATACTTTTTAATATCTGTGCATTTGCGTGTGTGTGTGTATATATATATATATATATATATATATATATATATATATATATACACTCTTTAGATTTTTCAAAATATGAAATATATGTGTCTTATTATGCACTCCCTAAATACATTCATATTCATATCTGTGGATTTATAATCAACTTTCAACAAGATTATTTTCAGAAATAATCATCCACCTGAAATACATATTGTTTCCTAGTACTGAAAACTAAATTCAGTGAATGGTGCATACAAACCCTAATATTTCTACAGTTACTTAGCCAGTTTAAAATGAATGCAAGTAGATTCCTAGGGGACATGATGTGTATTTTGACTTTCATTTTTATTCAACACTTGTACGTTACTATGTCTTCAGTTCATGCACATGATGGGATATATATTTCAGTCACAAATTAGAAAATTTATAGGCATTTGTTTCACGATCAATCACTTCCTGATTCAGAACACATGTATTCCTCCATGTTTCTTGACTGGTCTTTTCATGAGACTTCTTTCCAAACATATTATTTTTGTTTAACATCATCACGTGTAAAGCAAAACTCAAACACCATTCATCATAAACCATAATCCTAATATTACCATTAGATATATAACTGGTTGGAATGAATGATTGTATATCAATATAAGATTTCTTATATATTTTCACATATCAATTCAATCCATTATTTAAAGTGGAATCAGTTACGTTATTTATTCATAGTATGGTCTATTCATGCATTATCTCTATATTAATAGACACAGGGTACACCTCTTTGTACCCGTAATACTAATGTATACGTCTTCAAAATATTGCTCCCAGAAATGGTGAAAGAAATACTCATGCCACCTGATCTACATATACATTTTATCACAGTAATATTCTGAACAAAAAAAAAACCATAAAAATATCACACTTATGATTGTACCAAAGCCTAAAAGGAAAGTGAACATGGATAACTAATAACATCCATGTCCAGGTTGCCTAATGCTCTCAAATGTCATTCCCATTCGTGACGAGATATTTGTTTTTTCCTATGATTATGTATTCAAACTCAACCCTGTTGAAAATGTCTAATCCTATCACTCACTTTATACTTTGCCTGATTTCGTAATGTCTCTATTGACACCTGCTTTCCTACATATTTTCCCCAGTTCATCATTGTGACTGACTCTTCACATGTGCTGACATTTCCATTCACTCTCTAAACGAAACCCTATTGCTAAAGAAGCTTTTTATTCCAAATCATATACTCACTCTTCTTCCTAAACCTACTGACTATCTTCCTAATCCTACTGACTATCCCTTTTTGACTGGATGTTCTCTTCTACATTCAATCATCCAAGGTACAAGGTCCTATGCCACTGTATTTCGATTTAACTGAGACAACTGTACAGAACATAATTCAACACTAAGTATCCAAATAAAGGGCCCAATGCCATTCTGGGCTTCAAATCTTTCTTAGATTCCCGTTTTCATACATATATTTCACGTATATATTCTTATAAATATCGCAGGTTCCCAGTCTCATTATTCTTCCTGCAGAATGATTCCTAACCCAAATCGAACATATTATTAACCGTAACCATACACTCACTTTGCAGGAGAGCAATAACAGTGTGGGTATTAAACTACAGGAATCTAGGGGATCTTCACCTGCTGAGAAACTCAAATGTTCATGCAGAAATGATCCCTGGTGAAGATGAAGGCAGCTATGAAGTACCTCAGAAAGCAAAAGTCATCTTCCATGGCAATCATCCTGGTCAGGATGGAGGGTTGTGTCTGAATCAGTCTCTCTCTTCTTAATGTATAGAACATGGACCAAACCAGACCTGTGTGGAAGCTGTTCCCGGGTGCTTATGGTTGATATAACATTCTAACTAGAGAAAGTGTCCCATGAAAATCAGGACAGCCTCCACCTCATGATACTTTTGGAAGCAACTGTTAGGACAAAGTGGTTGCCAAGGCAGTGACATCATTCATATCCTGAAGGAAGTGATCTCACCTCACTTCCTTGGTGATGGAACTCTCTGAACTTGAAATCCAGGAAGCCAGGCACCAAGAGACAGTCCCTGTCCTAGTCCCAGTGGTCTGACATGTTTGGATTTACCAAGGACAGATTCAGTCTTTCTTGGTACCTACAGATGTGAGGATGGCCAAATGCCAGGAAACCTCTGAAGAGGGGCTTTTCCTGAGAAAGCAGGTAGTGTCTCACCGCTGGCTCTTGAGAACTTCACAGAGTTGGCCAAGCAGACATGATCTGAGACAGGAGAGGTCATTTTGGAAGAACATAGAATGGCCCACCAGTCAGACGACACTCCAGGGAGTCACAGACCTACTAGGGGGAAGGAGGTGCCTTTTTGGGTGTGGGTGTGAGTTTGTGGTTTTGTCTCATGTTCTGAGAATAGGTAGGAAAGGCGGTTTGTTTGGTATGGAGTGGAATATTTCTATTAAGTCCTTTGACAAGGCGAGTGTTTCTATGTGTGTGTATCCCACTGAGTCCATTGTTGTAGACATTAGAAAAGACAATGCATCAATGGATGTGTCCTGTCTAGTAGAAAGTTTCCCAGCATTCATCCTGCCCAATTCATTAGTGGAATCTGCCTGCCTTATGGATGGGCAACACATACAAGCTTCCTAATTTCCTGTTTTCTTTCTCAATTCTGGCCACTCTCCAGAATAGTATCGTGGTTTTGTGTCCAAGATTTGTACCTCCAAGATCTGTGACATGGCTATGTACTGGATAGCTGAAAGAAATGGCTAGCATCTCAGAAATCTCAAATATCTGTTGACCAGGAAAGTCTCAGTGGAGAAACCCCTCTTTGTTCCTTTTGCTTACCTATTGTTCTGTTGAATGTCAGGAAGTTTTTTGCCTCAAGCCACCACTTTGTGAACCCTGAAGAAAACAGTTTTCAAATGGAAATGAATGGGAATCACCTGTGACTCTTTGCTTAATTGCTTAGGATTGGGATATGTCTGAATCAGCCTGTTGGCCCTGTGTGAGGCTGTGGCTTAGATTCTCAGCACCTGATGGATCTAAAGATAAATCCCATGCATGCATCCAAAACCAAAATGGCATAAAGATCAGATATTGTTGATGAACTCTCTTGCCTTCCTCTGGTAGGTCCCTGATATCCATCAAGTGAGAATAGGGATCCTTTGGGTCAAATGAGTTCTTCAAAGCCCTGCAGAGGCTAGGCCATAGGTGTTTAATTTTCATGACTCCAATTCACTTAAAGAATCTAAACCCCAAAGCTAGAAGGCCTCAAGTTTGAGAAGCCAAGCAATATTAAAGGCAGGCCTATTTGATCACTACTGGTTCACAGGAAGAGAGTCCAGGCCACCCTGACTTTAGGCAAATGAGGGGCAGGGAGCTCATTTTGGACACTGTCATGGGCTGCGTCCCTTATGGAAACCTCCAGCCAGAGAATATGATGAGTGTCTATATGGAAGAAGATGAGGGCCATGTGAGAGTGTTTGGTTTTAATTGTGGATATTTTTCTGGCGGTTGGAAGAGATCTCTGGGTCCACCTAGGCTTGCACTTTGGTGTGATTCCCCTTAGAGACTGAGTTCTTTTACTGATCTCAGAGAATTATTGCCAGGAATTGTGTTGGAATTTTAGATGGCCATGCATGAGAGTTGCCCTTGGAAAGTGACATCTAGGCCCAAGTTGACTTTCCACAGAGCACAGGGAATCTCAGCCAGGATATCACATGATATTATTCTTAAAGACTTGGCAGCCATATTTGAGAGTTGAAACACACATGGACCATACATTGTAGACCTCAACGGGCCTGGCTTAATCTGACTTTTCGCCACTTTTGGAAGCCTTGCCTGTAAGAATTCTCCAGAGTTTTCATTGAAATGAGCTTCCTCACCATTTAATGGTTTCTGAGTGAATTAAAATTCACAGTGCCTCCAACTTCATCCTTGAAAATTGGCTATATCAATACCATGAAATTTTTGAAATTCCCATGACCGGGTAGCACTGGAGAATATTTGGATGTCCTCTTGCTGATCATGAGTATACAAGACAGTGCCTTGATTGACTGGGTTTTATGAAAATGGTGTTGAACAGAGATGCCAGTAAGTTGGATCCTGCTGAGTAGTTGTACTAGAGTAGTGGTTGGCAGGTGTGTAATAAAACATCTGTGGTGGGGGCATTTGGATCTGCCATTGGCTTCCAAATGGATTGTGACTGACATTTTGCAGCCAGTAGACCCTTATATGTAAAAGCATATTGTTATATGGAGAGGTTTTAGGGCAATGTTCAGAATCAGGTTGCTATGGTCAATGGGGCAAGCTATGTGGGATAGAAGCCTGGTTGGTGCATTCTCCTGACGAACCTGACCCACCACACTTGACAGAACTTACTTCAGCACTGTGTCCCATTTGAAATCCTTGTATTTCATGAAGCAAACACCAATCTCCCAGTGCAGCAGCAAGAAATACCACGAATAGTGGAGGATGACCAAATGGAATTACAGTCCACAAGGGGAGACACTTAGACCCCAGTGGCCACAGATTACCTACAAATAGAAAATTCAGCACTGCTGCCTCATGTTCATTGGAAAATAAGAATCCATGTCATCCAGATCACATAGATGAAGACTCAGCTATGATGGTCTCACAACAAATGAAGCTAATGCTCCTGACAACAGCATATATTTCATTGCCCAACCTCAGAGGCAGTTTCTCCAGATGTTAGGCTGGCAGAACTTCATGTTTGTGGAGTTTTTACCCTGTCCCTTACTTTTGGAAACTCCTCTACCACCTGCAAATTTGTGAACTCCTGAGCATTTTTCATTACACATATGTATTCACAGATTTTCTAACTCTTCTCCTCTAATTGTGTCTTATGTGGGGCGAAGGTAATGTCAAGGCATTGTGCTGAATGAGGGTGGGAAGATTTTTGTGTAGCACATATTTGCATACACATTTGATACATTTTCCAATTTTCCATTCGAAATACTGAATCCCTGACACTAACACATACCCAATAGACTTTGACTTTTAATCCTAATATGGTGGAGAAAAATAACCCAAACAGAATAGAAATACAAGAGGTTCACGGGAGGCATGGTGTATAGTTGGACTTGCCTTTCGTATGATAAATGGTAGGTGTTATAAATCTAGCGAATTTTAATTGAAATAGTTCTCCATGTGTTTTAAAAGTTAACAAACATGTGAATAACTGTCTCCCTTTCTCTGTAGCCTATTCATCACATGTATTTTTATATGCACATATAGAATTCTACCTGGTATCACTCGTACATTTTGTGAGGTGGCTGGCTTGGCAGATGCAAATTGTGAGAAGAGATCACTCCTACTAAATGCTGTTGGAACTGAAAATTCAACATATGAGTGAGCTTCTTATTTGAACAACATAAATCCATGTTCATTAAAATGAATATTTTTGGATCTGTGGATGATATATTACTTCATGGTGAATTTCAATTGGCATACATAATGCTACTTTTTAATGTCTGTGTGTGTATGTGTGTATATATATATATATATATATATATATATATATATATATATATATTCACTCTCCAGATTTTTCAAAATATGAAGTATATTTTTCTTATTATACACTCCCTAAATTCACTCATATTCATGTATTTGGATTAATAATCAAGTTTTCACAAGAATATTCTCAGAATTATTCATCCACCAGAAATACATATTTGTTTCTTAGTACTGAAAACTAACTTTGGGGGATCATATGATGGTGGTGAAGGGAGTGCATCACCCCCATGTACCGCGTCACTGTGCGGGAGAATGACGAGTTATAATGGCTAAAACCTATCTTGTTAGAAATTTCCAGCAAAATTGGGGTGCTCCAAAACCTAGTCGACATATTTCCATCTCACGAGGATCAGCTACGCGGGCTCAAACACGAGTGATTTGTCTGCATAGAGGGTCATGCTGCTTATTCAGGAAATCGGTCTGCGGCTAGAGTCTGCGGCGTGCACTGGGAAACGAAGAGATAGCAATGCAAATATACAGCGGTGTGGATTCTGTGGGCTCCTGACAGGTATGCAATCACTGTGCTAAGTGCTGAATTCTGGGTTTGAGACGGGAAAGGATGCGGTCCAATTCGGTTCTCCACACCGGTCAGACCACAGAGGAAGCCAGCGGCCACCATCTTGGAGAGCTGATGTCACCATCCCTGTTTTTGACTGATCGAAGCTCATTCAGCTATAGAACAGGTAATTTCAGGATGCCATTCACCTTTGTGTCGCAGACAAATTACTCAGGCTCAGTGCCAAAGAACCTGCAGAAACTCCGTCTTGGAGCCTGCTCCTATTAGAACATACACCAAGCCCAGAGCGGCCGAATTCCGCCTCTGGGAACTGATCTGGCCCAGGGCTAAAGAACCCGCGGAAACTGCTTCTCGTTCCGGGTCTTGCTGAATACTGTGGAGGTAAATATCAACCGAGCCTTCATAGGCAGTGGCAACAGGATTGAGACGCGGCTTGTGAGGGCCGGTCAGGACTCACCCATTGCTTTGGTCACCCAGAAAAGGGAACGAAATGCTGCCTTTCACATGGGATACCAACATGACAAATTTCTGATGTCATCAGAAAGCAGCAGAGGAGATAACTTCATTGATACCAGCAGTGACAGAAACAGTTGGTCTCCTGGTGAAGAAAGTGAGTCACAAACACCCGGGTCTCTCTCACTTTGTCATCAAGCCAGAGGGGCAGAGCAGAGCAGCTGCCCGCACCTGGAACAGACCCAGTGACACACCTGCATGGTAGTCACGTCAACCCAATTGGAGTAGAGGCAGAACAGAGCCGCTACCCGGGCCCAGAACAGGCCCAGCGACCCACAGGTGTGGTAGTCACGTCACCCCAATTGGAGTTGTTGCAGAGCAGAGCCTTCTCCCGTGCCTAGTACAATCCCAGTGGGTCACCAGCATGGTAGTCACATTACCCCAATAGGAGTAGGGGCAGAGCAGAGCCTTTGCCCATGCCCAGAACAGGCCCAGCAACCTGCAGGCATGGTAGTCACGACACACCAATTGGAGTAGGGGCAGAGCAGAGCCACCACCCGCGCCTGCAAGGTAGCAGACCTGCACCTGACCAGAAGAAGAGGCCCAGCGGCCTGCTGGCACGGCAGACACTTTACCCCATTTGGAGTAGGGGCAGAACAGATCTGTAGCCCGTGCTCACAAGGTATCCTGACCTGCGACCAACCGGCAGACCAGGCCCAGCGGCCCACCGGCGTGGTAGTCACGTCACCCCAATTGGGGTAGGGGTAGAGCAGAGCCGCCGCCCACGCAAGCAAGGTAGGCAGACCTGCGACCGATCGGCAGAACACCGCAGGGGTCCACGGGCGTGGTAGACACGTCACACCAATTGGAGGAGGGGCAGAGGAGAGCAGCCTCCTGTGCCTGCATGGTAAGCAGACCTGCGACCGATCAGAATAACAGGCCTAGCGGCCCATCAGCGTGGTAGATATATCACCCCAATTGGTGGAACAGCACATCCACCCCTGCCCCTGCAATGAAGACTTTTCAAATACACAAGATCAATATAAATATATAGGGGGAAAATTTCAAAATCACAACAGTTTCACCAAGCAGAAAGAAACGCGAGCAGTATGAAAAGAAAAGGAAAAAAGAACCACAAGCAATGCAGGTCAACACAACTTTAGAAGAGGTAATAGCTGCAGCAGATGGAATGTCAGATAAAGAACTCAGGATATACATTCTTCAGATGATCTGAAGTCTCAAGGAAGACATTAGACAGCAAAATCAGACAATGAAAGATCACTTCAACAATGAATTACATAAACAAAACCAAGAAGCAAAAGATCAACTATACAGGGAGATAGAGGTTGTAAAAAATAACAAACAGAAATCCTAGAAATGCAGGAAGCAATAAACCATCTTAAAAACTCAATTGAGAATACTACCATCAGAGTAGAACACTTAGAAGATAGAACATCAGACAATGAAGACAAAGTATTTCAACTTGAAAAGAACATAGACAGCTCAGCCAAACTGTTAAGAAACCATGAACAGAACATCCAAGAAATATGGGATAAAATAAAGAGACCAAACTTAAGAGTCATTGGGTACAGGAAGGTATAGAGGTCCAAACCAAAGGAATGAGCAATCTATTCAATGAAATAATATGAGAAAACTTCCCAGACTTGAAGAATGAGACAGACTCCCAAGTTCTAAAAGCCTACAGGACGCCGAATGTGAAAAATCATAAGAGATCCACACCTAGACACATTATAATGAAGATGCCCAACATACAGAATAAGGAGAGAATTTTAAAATCTACAAGAGAAAGGAAGCAGATTACATTTAGGGGTAAACCAATCAGGATTACAGCTGATCTTTCAACAAAGACTCTGAAAGCTAGAAGATCCTGGAATGACATTTTTCAATCACAGAAAGAAAATGGGTTCCAACCATGTACTGTGTATCCAGCAAAATTAAGCTTCAGGATGGAAGATGAAATTAAAACCTTCCACGATAAACAAAAGTTAAAAGAATTTGTAGCTAGAAAACCATCTCTTCAAAACATCCTTGGCAAAATATTACAGGAAGAGTAATTGGAAAATAATGAAAACCAACAGTGGGAGGTAGGACATTAAAGGGGGGAAATAATCAAAGAGGAAAACAATCCATGTTTAATAACATAAATAAACAAATATGGCTGGAAGAACAACCCTTATCTCAATAATAACTGTAAATGTTAATGGCTTAAACTCACCAATTAACAGACACAGGCCAGTAGAATGGATCACAAAACAAGATCCAATAATATGCTGCCTACCGGAGACGCATTTGATAAGAAAAAGACATACATACACTGAAGGTGAAAGTTTGGAAAAAATCATATCACTCATATGGACTTCGGAAAAAAGCAGGAGTGTCCATACTCATATCAAATAAAATAGATTTCAAGCCAAAGTTAATCAAAAGGGATAAAGAGGGACACTACATACTGTTCAAGAGAACCATACACCAGCAAGACATAACAATCATAAATATGTATGCCCCATACAATGGTGCAGCTATGTTCATCAAACAAACTTTTCTCAAGTTCAAGAGTCTAATAGACCACCATACAATAATCATGGGAGACTTCAACACAGCTCTCTCACCACTGGACAGGTCTTCCAAACAAAAGTTGAAATAGGAAACTATAGAACTCAATAACACAATTAATAACCTAGACTTAATTGACATATATAGAATATACCACCCAACATCAAGCAGTTATATTTTTCCTCAGCAGCACATGTATCCTTCTCAAAAATAGATCATATATTATGTCACAGGGCAACTCTTAGACAAATTAAAGGAGTAGAGATAATACCATGCATCTTATCTTATCATAATGGAATGAAACTAAAAATCAATGATAAAAGAAGGAAGGAAAAATCATGCATCATTTGGAGAATGAACAATAGGTTACTGAATGATCAATGGGTTATAGAAGACATCAAGGAGGAAAATAAAAAATTCTTAGAGAAAAATGAAAACACAGACACAATATATTGGAATCTATGGGACACATTGAAAGCAGTTCTAAGAGGAAAATTCATTGCTTGGAGTTCATTCCTTAGAAAAAGAAAAAAACAACAAATAAATTATCTCATACTTCATCTCAAAATCTTAGAAAAACAAGAGCAAACAACAGCAAAAGAAGTAGAAGGAAAGAAATAATTAAAATCAGAGCAGAAATCAATGAAATCGAAACAAAAGAAACAATTGAAAAAATTGACAAAACTAAAAGTTGGTTCGTTGAAAAAATAAATAAAATGGACAGACCCCTAGCCATGCTAATGAAGAGGAGAGAGAACTGAAATTACTATCATATGGGATGAAAAAGGCAATATCACAACAGATATTTCAGAAATACAGAAGATAATCAGAAATTACTTTGAATCCTTATACTCCAAAATAATAGAAGATAGTGAAGGCATCGAAATATTTCTTAAGTCATATGATCTGACCAGAGTGAGTTAGGAGGATATAGACAACCTAAACATACCAATATCAATTGAGGAAATAAAAGAAACCATCCAAAGACTACCAACTAAGAAAATCCCAGGACCGTATGGGTATACAGCAGACTTTTACAAAACCTTTAAATATGAACTAATACCAATACTTTTCAAGCTATTTCAGAAAATTGAAAAAGAGGGAGATCTTCCAAATTCATTCTACGAGGCCAATATCACTCTGATTCCTTCACCAGATAGACACTTCAAAGAAAGAAGACTAAAGACCGATATCTCTAATGAACCTAAATGCAAAAATCTTAAATTAAATTCTGGCGAATCAGATACAAAAACATATCAAAAAAATGTGGACCATGATCAAGTAGGATTCATCCCTGGGATGCAAGGAGGGTTCAATATACGAAAATCAATAAGTGTTATTCACCACATCAATAGACTTAAAAATAAAAACCATATTATCATCTAGATAGATGCAGAAAAAGCATTCGACAAAGTACAGCATCCCTTTATGTTCAAAACTCTCGAAAAACTAGGAATAACAGGAACATTCCTCAATATTGTAAAAACAATCTATGCTAAACCGCAGGCTAGTGTCATTCTTAATGGAGAAAAATTGAAGACATTCCCTCCAAAATCTGGAACAAGACAGGGATGCCCGCTCTCACCACTTCTGTTCAATATAGTTCTCAAAAGACTGGCCAGAGCAATTAGACAGATGAAAGAAATTAAAGGCATATAAATAGGAAAAGAATAACTTAAATTATTACTATTGCAGATGACATGATTCTATACCTAGCAGACCCAAAAGGGTCTACAAAGAAACTAATAGAGCTAATAAATGAATTCAGCAAAGTGGCAGGATATAAAATCAACACGCATAAATCAAATGCATTCCTGTATATCAGCGACAAATCCTCTGAAATGGAAATGAGGACAACCACTCCATTGACAATATCCTAAAAAAAAATGGGAATCAACCTAACAAAAGAGGTGAAAGTCTTATACAATGAAAACTACAGAACCCTAAAGAGAGAAATAGAAGAAGATCTTAGAAGATGTAAAAATATACCCTGTTCATGGATAGGCAGAACTAACATCATCAAAATGGCGATATTACCAAAAGTTCTCTATAGGGTTAATCCAATGCCAATCAAAATCCCAAAGGCATTTCTTGTAGAAATAGAGAAAGCAATCATGAAATTCATATGAAAAAATAAAAGACCCAGAATTGCAAAACAATGCTAAGCAGGAAGTGTGAATCAGGTGGTATAGCGATACCAGACTTCAAACTATACTACAAAGCAATAGTAACAAAAATAGCATGGTACTGGTACCGAAAAAGGCAGGTGGACCAATGGTACAGAATAGAGGACACAGAAACCAATCCACAAAACTACAACTATCTTATATTTGATAAAGGGGCTAAAAGCATGCAATGGAGGAAGGATAGCATCTTCAACAAATGGTGTTGGGAAAACTGAAAATCCATATGTAACAAAATGAAACTGAATCCCTTTCTCTCGCCATGCACAAAAGTTAACTCAAAATGGATCAAGGAGCTTGATATCAAATCAGAGACACACTGTCTGATAGAAGAAAAATTTGGTTACGATGTACATACTGTGGGGTCGGGCTACAGATTCCTCAATAGGACACCCATAGTACAAGAGTTAATAACTAGAATCAACAAATGGGACTTACTCAACTAAAAAAGTTTTTTCTCAGCAAAAGAAACAATAAGAGAGGTAAATATGGAGCCTACATCCTGGGAAGAAATCTTTACTACTCACACTTCAGATAGAGCCCTAATATCCAGAGTATACAAAGAACTCAAAAAATTATACAATAAGATAACAAATAACCCAATCAACAAATGGTCCAAGGACCTCAACAGACACTTCTCAGATGAGGACATACAATCAATCAATAAGTACATGAAAAAATGCTCACCATCTCCAGCAGTCAGAGAAATGCAAATCAAAACCACCCTAAGATACCATCTCACTCCAGTAAGATTGGCAGCCATTATAAAGTCAAACAACAAGAAGTGCTGGCAAGGATGTGGGAAAAGAGGTACACTTGTACATTGCTGGTGGGACTGCAAATTGGTGCAGCCAATTGGGAAAGCAGTATGGAGATTTCTTGGAAAGCTGGGAATGGAAGCACCATTTGACCCAGCTATTGCCCTTCTTGGTCTATTCACTAAAGACCTAAAAAGAGCATGCTACAGGGACACTGCTACATCGATGTTCATAGCAGCACAATTCACAACAGCAAGACTGTGGAACCAACTTAGATGCCCTTCAATAGAATAATGGATAAAAAAAATGTGGCATTAATACACAATGGATTATTACTCTGCATTGAAAAATGAAAAAATCATAGAATTTGCAGGAAAATGGATGGCATTAGACTGTATTATGCTAAGTGAAGCTACACAATTCCTGTAAAACAAATGCCAAATGTCATCTTTGATATAAGGAGAGTAACTAAGAACAGATAGGGACAAAGAGCATGACAAGATGATTAACATTAAACAGGGATGAGAGGTGGAAGGAAGGGAGAAGGGAAATTGCATGGAATTGGAAGGAGAACCTCTGGGTTATACAAAATTACATACAAGAGGAATTGAGGGGAAAGGGAAAAATAATACAAGGGGGAGAAATTTATTACAGTAGAGGGAGTAGAGAGAGAAGTGGGGAGGGGCGGGGAGTCCAGGGGGAATAGTAGAGGATACGAAAGGCAGCAGAATACAACAGACACTAGTATGGCAATATGTGAATCAATGGATGTGTAACTGATGTGATTCTGCAATCTATATACAGCGTAAAAATGGGAGTTCATAACCCACTTGAATCAAAGTGTGAAATATGATATATCAAGAACTATGTAATGTTTTGAACAACCATAAATAAAAATAAAAAAAAAACTATCTTTGGTGCATAATGCACACAATTCTAATATTTCTACAGTAACTGACCCAGTTTAACATCAATGCAAGTAGATTCCTATTGGACATGATGTGTATTTTGACATTCACTTTTATTCAACACTGATACATTACTATTTCATCAGTTTATGCACATAACAGGATATATATTTCATTCACAATTTAGAAAATTTATAGGCATTTTTTTAACTTTCAATCACTTCCTGCTTCAGAACACATGGATTCCTCCATATTTCTTGACTGGTCTTTTCATGAGACTTTTTTCCAAACATATTATTTTCGATTTCCATAATCACTTTTGAAACAAAACTCACACACACTTCATGATAAACAATAACCCTAAGATTACCATTAGATATATAACTGGTTGGAGTGAATGATTGTATGTCAATATATGATTTCCTATATATTTTCAGATATCAATTCAATCCATTATTTAAAGTGGAACCAGTTATAATATTTATTCACAGTATGGTCTATTCATGCATTATCTCTATATTCAAAGACACAGGGTACACCACTTTGTACCCCCAATACTAATTTATATGTCTTCAAATATTGCTCCCAGTAATCGTGGAAGAAATACTCATGTCATATGATCTACATATACATTTGATCACAATATTTTTCTGGGCACAAAATGCAAAAATCACACTTATGATTGTACCAAATACTAAATGGAAAGTGAACATGGATTACTAAAACGATAAATGTCCTGGTTGCCTAATGCTTTCAAATGTCATTCCTATTGGTGACGACATATTTGTTTCTTCCTAAGATTATGTATTCAATCTCAACCCTATTGAAAATGTCTAATCCTATCACTCACTGTATAATTGCCTAATTTCGTAAGGTCTGTATTGATATTTTCCTTTCTACATATTTTCCCCAGTTAATCATTGTGACTGACTCTTCACATGTGCTGAAATTTACATTCACTCTATAACCAAAACACTATTGCTACAGAAATTTTGCTCCATGTCCTATACTCACTCTATTTCCTAAACCTACTGACTACCTTCCTAATCCCACCGACTATCTCAATTTGAGTGGATGTTCTCTTCTAAAATCAATCTTCCAAGGTGTAAGGTCCTATGCCATTGATTATCGATTTATCTGAGACATCTGTGCAGAACGTAATTATAAGCTAAGTATCCCAATCAAGGGCCTAATGCCCTTCTGGGCTTCAAATCTTACCTAGATTTCTGTTTCCATACTTATATTTCACCTCTATAATCTTATAAATATCGCAGGTTCCCAATACTATTAATCATCCTTCGCAATGATTCGTAACCCAAATCAAACATGTTATTAACCCTAACCATACACTCTTCCCTCAATCTAACTTTGCAGAAGAGCAGGGACAGAGTTCGTCTTACAATACAGGAATGTAGGGTATCTTCCTCCTGCTGAGAACCTCAAATGTCCATGCAGATTTGATCCCTGGAGAAGATGTAGGCATCTATGAAGGACCTGAGAGAGCAAATGTCATCTTCCATCGCAAACAACCTTTCCAGGATGAAGGGTTGTGTCTGAATAAGCCTCTCTCTTGTTAATGTACACAAGATAGACCAAACCAGGCATGTGTGGAGAGCTGTTCCTGAGTGCCTATGGTTGATATACCATTCTAACTTGTAAAAGTGTCACAGGAAGTAAGGGCAGCCTCCATCTCATAGGACAAAGTGGTTGCCAAGGCAATGACCTCAAAGAATTCCTGAAGGAAGTAATCTCACCTCACTTCCTTGGTGATGGAACTCTCTGAACTTGGAATCCAGGAAGCCAGGCACCCAGAGCCAGTCTCAGTCCCAGTCCCAGTGGTCTTATTTTTTGGATTTACCAAGGACAGAGTCAGTCTTTCTTGGTACCTACTGAGGTGAGGATGAACAAATGTCAGGAAAGCTCTGAAGAGGGGCCTTTCCTGAGACAGCAGGTAGTGGCTCACCGCTGGCTAGTGACAACTTCACAGATTTGGCCAAGGAGACCATATCTGACACAGGACAGGCGATTTCATCAGAACATAGTTTGGCCCACCAGTCAGAAGGCACTCCCAATAGTCACAGACCTACTTGGGGAAGGAGCTTCCTTTGTGTGTGTGGGTGTGGGTTTGAGATTTTGTCTCATGTTCTGAGAATAGGTAGGAAAGGCGGTTTGTTTGGTTTGGAGTGAACTGTTTCTGGTAAGTCGTTTGACAAGGCCAGTGTTTCTTTGTCTGTGTATCCCACTGTGTCCGTGGTTTTAGATATTAGAAAAGAGAATGAATCATTGGATGTGTCCTGTCTAGACTCAACTTGCCCAATTTATGAATGGACTGCGGCTTGACTTATGGGTGGACAACTCCAACAATCTTCCTAAGTTCCTGTTTTCTTCCTGAATTCTGGCCACTCTCCAGAATAGGCTCATGGTATTTGTCCAAAATATGTACCACCTCCAAGATCTGTGACATGGCCATGTACTGGATAGCTGAAAGAAATGGGAGCATCTCAGAAAACTCAGATATTAGTTTGACCAGGAAATTCTAAGTGAAGAAACCCTGCTTTGGGCCTTTTGCTCACCAATTGTTCTGATGCCCTGAATGTCAGGAAGGTCTTTGCCTCAGGCCATACCATTGTAGAGCCTAAAGAAACAGTTTTCAAATGGAAATGAAAGGGCATCACCTGTGGCTCTTTGCTTAATTGCTTTGGAAAGGGATGTGTCTGAATCAGCCTTTTGGCCCTGTGTGAGACTGTGGCTTAGATTCTCAGCACCTGATGGATCTAAAGAAGGATCCCATGTGTGCATCCAAAACCAAAATGGACAAAATAGCAGTCAGTGTGGATGAAGTCTCTCGCATTCCTCTGTAAGGTTCCTGTCATCCATCATGTGAGAATAGTGATAATTTGGTTCAAATGTGTTCCTCAAAACCCTGCAGAGGCTAGCCCATAAGTGCTTGGTTTTTCTCAAGACTCCAATTCACATAAAGAATCTAAAACACACAGTCAGTAGGCCTCAAATTGGAGAAGCAGTGCCATATTAATGGCAGGCCTATTTGATCACTCTTGGTTCACTGGAAGGATGTCCTGGCCACCCTTATTTTAGGCAAATGAGGGGTAAGGGAGGTTATATTGGACACTGTCTTGGGCTGCACCCCTCATGGAAACCTCCAGCCAGAGATTATGATGATTGTGTAAATGGAAGAAGATGAGTGCCATGTGGAAGTGTTTTGGATTTAATTGTGGATATTTGTGTGACACTTGGAAGACATAACAAGGTCTACCTGGGCTTGAACTCTGGTGTGATTCCCCTTATAGACTGAGTTCAGGAACTGATCTCAGAGAAGTATTGCCATGTATTGTGTTGTGATTTAAGAGGCGATGTATGAGAGTCACCCTTGGAAACTGAGATCTAGCCCCAGAGTGGCTTTCCACAGAGCACTGGGAATTTCAGCCCAGATAACACATGATTTCATTCGAAAGACTTGGCAGCCATAGTTGAGAGTGAAAACACACATGGACCTCATATTGTAGACCTTAATGGGCCTGGCTTAATGTGACCTTTTGGCCATTCTTTGGGAAGCCTTGCCTGTGAGGGTTCTCCAGAGCTTTCATTGAAATAATCTTGCTCACCATTTACTGGTTCCTGAATGAATTGAAACCCACAGTGCCTCCAACTTCATCCTTGAAAAATGTCTAAATAAATACCATGAAATTTTTGAAATTCCCATGACCAGGTGGCACTGGAGAATCTTTGGATGTCCTGTTGCTGATCATGGATGTACCAGACAGTGCCTTGCTTGACTGGGTTTTATGAAAATTGTGTAGAACAGAGGTGCCAGAAAGTTGCAGCCTGCTGAGAAATGGGCCTAGAGCTGTGGTGGGCAGGAGTGTGATAAAACATCTGTGTTGGAGCAATGTGGATCTTCCATTGACTTCCAAATGGCTTGTGGATTACATGAAGCAGCCAGCAGACCCTTGTAATTAAAGGCATCTTGTTATATGGAGAGGATTCAGGGCAATGTTCAGAATCAGGTTGCTATGGACAAGGATGCAATGTGGCAAGCTTTGAGGGATAGAAGCGTGGTTGGTGCGTTCTTCTGCAGACTCTGAACCACCACACATGACAGAACTCCCTCCAGCACTGTGTCTCAGTTGAACTCCTTGAATTTCATGAAGCAAATACCAAACTCCCAGTTCAGCAGCAAAAACCCCACAAAAAGTGGAGGAGGACCAAATGGCTTCACAGTCCAACGGGGAGACACTTAGCCCCCAGAGGCCACAGTTTACCTAAAAAGAAGAAAATCAACACTGCTACCTCATGTTCATTGGAAAATAAGATACCATGTCCTCCACGTCACATAGAGGCAGACCCAGCTTTGATGGTCTCACTACAAAGGAAGCCAATTCTCCTGACAACAACATATTTTTCACGTTCCCAAACTCAGAGGCAGTTGCTCTAAAAGTTTTTAGGCCAGCAGAGCTCCATGTTTGTGGAGTGTTTACCCTGTCCCTTACTTTTGGAAACTCCTCTACAACCTCCAAGGTTGTGAACTCCTGAGCATTTTCCATTCCAGATATGTATTCACTGATTTTCTATCTATTCTCCTCTAACTGTGTCTTACTTGGGGTGAAGGTAATTTCAAGGCATTGTTCTGGATGAGAGTGGGAGGATATTTGTGTAGCATATATTTGCATACAAATTGGATTCAATTTCCAATTTTCCTTTTGAAATACTGAATCCCTGACACTAACCCATACATACTAGACTCAGACAACTCATCCTAATATGATAGAGAAAAATAACACAAACCTATAGAAATACAAGCAGTTCATTGGAGGCATGTTGTATAGTTGGACTTGCATTTTGCATTATACAAGGTAGGAGTTATAAATCTAGTCAATATTTAATAGAAAAAGATCTCCATGTGTTTTTAAAGTTAACAAATATGAGAATTCATGTTTCCCTTTCTCTTTAGCCTATTCACACTTGTATATTTATATGCATATATAGAATCCTACCAGGTATCACACGTACATCTTTGTGAGGTGGCTGACTTGGCAGATACAAATTGTGAGAAGAGATCACTCCTCCTAAATGCTGTTGGAACTGAAAATTCAACCTATAGGGAGCGTCCTAGTAGAACAACATTATACGTAAACTCATGTTCAGTAAAATAAATATTTTTGCATCTGTGGATGATATATATTTACTGATGAATTTCGATTGGCATTTATATTGCTACTTTTTAATGTCTGTGAGTGTTTTGTGTGTGTGTGTGTGTGTGTGTGTGTGTGTACACTCTCCAGATTTTTCAAAATATGAAATATATGTGTCTAATATACACTCTCTAAATTCATTTATGTTCATGTATGTGAATTTTTAATCAACTTTTCACAAGATTATTCTCAGAAATATTCATCCACCTGAAATACATATTTGTTTCCTAGTACTGAAAACTGACTTCAGGGAATGATGCATACAAATCCTAATTATTCTACAGTAACTGACCCAGTCTAACATCAATGCAAGTAGATTCCAATGGGACATGATATGTAATTCTTTATTCATTTGTATTCGACACTTTTACATTATTATTTCTTCAGTTTTTGCACATCATAGGATATACATTTCATCCACAAGTTCACAAATTTGTAGGCATTTGTTTCAAATTTAATCACTTTTTGCTTCAGAACACATGTATTGTCAGGGTTTCTTTACTGGTATTTTCATGAGTCTTCTTTCCAAACACATTATTTCCATAGTCACTTTTGAAGCAAAACTCACACACTCTTCATGATAAACCAAAACACGAATATTACCATTAGATGTATAACTGCTTGGAATGAATGATTGTATATCAATATACGATTTCCTGTGATTTTTCAGATATTAGATCAATTCATTTTTTAAAGTTGAAAAAAGTTATATTATTCATTCACATTACGGTCTATTCATTCTTTATCTCTATATTCATAGACACAGGGTACACCTCTTTGTACCCCCGATTCTAATTTTACATCTTCAACATATTGCTTGCAGAAATGGTGGAAGACATACTCATGTCACCTGATGTACATATACATTTTATCAAAGTAATATTCTGGACAAAAAAATGTAAAGGTCACATTTATGATTGTACCAAAGCCTAAATGTAAAGTGTACATGAATTACTAAAAACATCCATGTCCAGGTTGCCTAATGCTGTCAATTGTCAATCCTATTGGTGACTACATATTTGTTTCTTCCTAATTTATATATTCAAACTCAACCCTGTTGGAAATGTCTAATCCTATCACTCTCTTTATACTTTGCCTGATTTCATAATGTTTCCATTGATATCTGCTTTTCAACAAATTTTCCCACATTGATCCTAGTGACTGACACTTCATATGTGCTGACATTTACATTCACTCTATAATCGAAACCCTATTGCTAAAGAACTTTTGGTCCAAATCCTATACTCACTCTTCTTTCTAAACCTACTGACTATCTTCCTAATCCTACGGACTATCCCTTTTTGACTGGATGTTCTCTTCTACATTCAATAAAATGTCCTATGCCATTGTATATCGAATTATCTGAGACAATTTTGCAGAGCATAATTCAAAGCTAAGTATCCCAATCAAGGGCCCAATGTCCTTCTGGGCTTCAAATCATACCTAGATTTCTGTTTTCATACTTATATTTCACCTCTATATTCTTGTAAATATCGCAGGTTCCCAATAGCATTATTCATCGCACAGAATGATTCGTAACCCAAATCAAACCTGTTATTAACCCTAAACATACTCTGTTCCCTCAATCTCATTTTACAGAAGAGCAGGGACAGAGTGGTTTTTACAATACAGGAAACTTGGGGACCTTCCACCTGCTGAGAACTTCAAAGGTCCATGCAGAAATGATACCTGGAGAAGTTGTAGGCAGGTATGAAGGACCTGAGAGAGCAAAAGTCATCTTCCATGGCAAACAACCTGGTCAGGATGAAGGGATATGTATGAATCAGCCTCTCTCTTCTTATTGTAGAGAAGATGGACCAAACCAGGCCTGTGTGGAGAGCTGTTCTTGGGTGCCAATGGTTGATATACAATACTACCTTGTGAAAGTGTCACAGGAAGTAGGGGAAGGCTCCATCTCATGGGACCTTTGGAAGCAAGTGTTAGGACAAAGTCATTGCCAAGGCAGTGACCTCATTCAGTTCCAAAGAAAGTGACATACCTCATTTCCTTGGTGATGGAACTGTCTGAACTTGGTATCCAAAAAGCCAGGCACCAAGAGGCAGTCCCAGTCCCAGTCCCAGTGGGCTCACTTGTTTGGATTTACCAAGGACAGAGTCAGTTTTCTTGGTACCTAATGATGTGAGGATGGCCAAATGCCAGGAAAGCTCTGAAGATGGACCTTTCCTGAGAAAGCAGATAGTGGTTCACCACTGGCTCCTGACAACTGCACAGAGTTGGCCAAGGAAACCAGATCTGAGAGAAGACAGACCATTTCAGGGGAACATAGTATGGCCCACCAGTCAGAGGACACTCTGGATAGTCACAGACCTACTTGGGTGAAGGAGGTGCCTTTGTGGGAGTGTGTGTGGGTTTATTGTTTTGTCTCAAGTTCTGAGAATAGATGGGAAAGGCGGTTTGGTTTGGAGTGGACAGTTTCTAGTAAGTTGTTTCACAAGGTGAGTGTTTCTATGTCTGTGTATCCCACTGTGTCCACTGTTGTAGACATTGGAAAAGAGAATGCATTAATGGATGTGTCCTGTCAAGTGTAAATCTTCACATATTTCAACCTGCCCAATATATGAATGGAGTGCAGCTTGTCTTGTTGATGTGCAACACCTGCTATCTTTCTAAGTTGCTGTTTTCTTCCTGAATTCTGGCCACTCTCTAGAATAGGCTCATGGATTTGTGTTCAAAATATGTACCACCTCCAACTCTGTGACATGGCCATGTACTGGATAGCTGAAGAGAATTGCGAGCATCTCAGAAAACTCAGATATCAGTGTGACCAGGAAAGTCTCAGTGGAGAAACCCTGCTTTGGGCCTTTTGCTTACTTATTGTTGTTTTTCACTGAATGTCAGGAAGTTCTTTGCCTCAATCCACCCCTTTGTGAAGCCTGAAGTAAACAGTTTTAAAATGGAAATGAATGGCATCACCTGTGGCTCTTTGCTTAATTGCTTTGGGAAGGGATGTGTCTGAATTAGTCTCTTGGCCATGTGTGTGGCTTTGAGTTAGATTCTCAGCACCTGATGCATCTAAAGAATGATCCCATGTGTGCATCCAAAACCATAATGGCAAAAAAATCATTCATTATGGATGAAGTCTCTTGCCTTCCTCTGTTAGGTTCCTGAACTCCATCAAGTGAGAATAGGGATTCTTTGGGTCAAATGAGTTCTTCAATTCCCTGCAGAGGTGCTTGGGTTTTCGAGTAACTCCAAATCACATAAGAAATTGATACCTGAAATCAGTAGGCCTCAAATTGGAGAAACACAGAAGTATTAACGGCAGGCTTATTTGATCACTCCTGGTTCACAGAAACGGTGTCCAGGCCACCCTGACTTTAGGCAAATGAGGAAAAAGCGAGCTGATTTTGGACACTGTCTTGGCTTTTCTCATGACTCCAATTCACATAAAGAATCTAGACCCCACATTCAGAGAGCCTCAAATTGGATAAGTGGAGCAGTATTAAGGGCAGGCCTATTTGATCACTCCAGGTTCACAGGAAGGGTGCCCAGGCCACGCTGAAGTTAGGCAAAAGAGGTGCAAGAAGCTTATTTTGGATATTTTCTTGGGCTGCACAACTCATGGAAAACTCCAGGAAGAGGTTATGATTAGTGTCTATATGGAAGAAGAATAGGGCCATGAGGGAGTATTCTGGTTTTAATTGTTTTCATTTGAGTAGCGGTTGGAAGAGTTGTCTGGGTCCACCTGGACTTGAACTCTGGTGTGATTCTCCTTATAGACTGAGTTCTGGAACTGACCTGAGAGAAGTATTGCCATGAATTGTGTTGGGATTTTAGGAGGCCAGGCATGAAGTTGCCATTGGAACCTGAGATCTAGGCACAGGTTGGCTTTCCACAGAACACTGCGGATCTCAGCCAGGATATTACATGATTTTATTCTGAAAGACTTGGCATGCATTATAGAGATTCAAAACCCACATGGACCTCGCTTTATAGACCTCAATTGGCCTCGCTTCATGTGACTTTTTGGCCACTCATTGGGTAGCCTTGCATGTGAGAGTACTCCAGAGCTTTGCCTGAAATTAGTTTCCTAACCCTTTAAGGTTTCCTGAATGAATTGAAACCCACAGTGCCTCCAACATCATCCATGAAAAATTGCTAGATAATTACCATGAAATTTTTAAAATTCCCATGACCAGATGTCACTGGAGAACCTTTGATGTCCTGTTGATGATCATGAATATACCAGACAGGGCCTGGATTGACTGGGTTTAAGGAAAATGGTGTAGAACAGAGATGCTAGTAAGTAGGAGCCTGGTGAGTAGTGGGCCTAGAGAAGTGTTATGCAAGTGAGTGATAAAACATCTGTGGTGGGGCCATGTGGATCTTCCATTGGCTTCCAAATGGCTTGAGACTGACATGGTGCAGCCATAAGACCCATATACGTAAAGGCATATTTTTATATGGAGAGGTTTTAGGGCAATGTTCAGAATCATGTTGCTATTGTCAAGGGGGCAAGCTACGTGGGATAGAACCCTGGTTGGTGCATTCTCCTGGAGGCCATGCCCACCACAGCTGACAGAACTCCCTTCAGCACTGTCTCCCATTTGAATTCATTGTATTTCATGAAGCAAATACCAAACTCCCAGTGCAGCAGCAAAAAACACGACGATAATTGGAGGATGACCAAGTTGTGTCACAGTCCACACGGGGAGACACTTAGCCCTCAGTGGCCACAGTTTACCTACAAAGAGAGAATTCATCACTGCTGCCTCATTTTTATTGGAAAATAAATAACCATGTCCTCCAGGTCACATAGAAGCAGATCGAGCTTTGATTGTCTCACTACAAATAAAGCTAAAACTAATGAAAACAACATATATTTTAAGTGCCCAACCTCAAAGGCAGGTTCTCAAAAAGTCTTTAGGCCAGCAGAGCTCCATGTTTGTGGAGTGTTTACCCTGTCCCTTACTTTTGGAAACTCCTCTACCACCTCCAAAGATGTGAAATCTGGAGCATTTTCCATTCCTGATAGGTATTCACAGATTTTCTAACTCTTCTCCTCTAATTGTGTCTTACTTGGGGCGAAGGTAATGTCAAGGCATTGTTCTGGAGGAGAGTGGGAAGAATTTTCTGTAGCATATATTTGCATACACATTGGATTCAGTTTTCTATTTTCCATTCAAAATACTGAATCCCTGACTCTAACCCATACCCGACCAGACTCTGACTACTAATTCTAATATGATGGAGAAAACTAACCCAAACAGAATAGAAATACAAGCAGTTCAGAGTAGGCCTGGTGTATTGTTGGACTTGCCTTTTGCATGATACAGAGTTGGAGTAATGAATCTAGTCGATTTGTTGTTGAAATAGTTGTCCATGTATTTTTAAGGTTAACAAATATGTGAATTCCTGTCTCCCTTTCTCTGTATTCTTATATGCACATATAGATTCCTACCTGGTACCACACGTACATTCTTGTGAGGTGGATGACTTGGCAGATACAAATTGTTAGAAGAGATCACTCCTACTAAACTTGTTGGAATTGGATATTCAACCTATGGGTGAGCTTGCTAGTTGAACAGCATTATACATAAATCCATGTTCAGTAAAATTAATATTTTTAGATCTCTGGATGATGCATATTTTATAATGAATTTTGATTGACATATATATTGCTACTTTTATGTCTGTCTGTGTGTTTTGTGTATATATATATATATATATATATATATATATATATATATATATACACTCTCCAGATTTTTCAAAATATGAAATATATGTGTCTTATATACACTCCCTAAATTCATTCATGTTTATGTATGTGGATTTATAATCATCTATTCACAAGATTATTCTGAGAAATATTCATCCACCTGAAATTTGCCTAATGATCTCAAATGTCAATCCTATTTGTGACTACATATTTGTTTCTTCCTAAGATTATATATGTAAACTCAACCCTGTTCAAAATATCTAATCCTATCACTGACTTTATACTTTGCCTGTTTTCGTAATGTCTCTATTGATATCTGCTTTCCTACATATTTTCCCCAGTTCATCATTGTGACTGACTCTTCACCTGTGCTGACATTTACATTCACTCTCTAATAGAAACCCTATTGCTAAAGAACTTTTTTTCCAATTCCTATACTCACCCTTCTTCCTAAAAGTACTGACTATCTTCCTAATGCTATAGACTATCCCTTTTTGACTGGATGTTCTCTTCTACATTCAATCATCCAAGTAAATGTGGGGCGAGCTTCAGAGGAGGAGACAACCAACAGACTATCTCATGCAACATCAAAGGGTTTTTTGGGTGTCCAGCATGCTGGGGCTCAGAGATCACTTGAATAGAGCAGATAGCCCTGAGAATAGCTTAAGTAGAGCTTATATACTTTCCCTGGAGAGGGCAGGGAGGGAATTTTATTGATGGGTCAGGGCGAGTGGGTGGTTTGCGTGAAACTGGGTGAGGGAGTACATTCTGCAGTTGCGCAGTTGTGGACAGAACATTCTGGGAACAAGATTTGCAAGCATTTCTCAAGATTTCAACAGTGTTTTGTTAAGCATACAGAAAAAAAAGAAGTGACAAGTACCTATTTTATTAACCTTTAATTCCCCACTTCTTCTTCTGGCTACTTTTAATCATAAAAATGATCATTGGAGGGTGTCACATTCTATGTCTGCTAGTGGGGTATTACCATAAGTTTAACTCGTCCAATTTGAGCCTGGAGAAAAGAAATTACACGGTTGAGCAAACAGGGTTTTATAGTTAGCAATAATATGAGGATTATTATTGGACCTGCCAGGTTGATAAAAACGTAGTTAACCAGGAGGAGTGTGTGAACCAAGACTCAAGCCACCCTTTTTGGGCCTCTCTCTCTTGTTGATGCTCTTCAAGGTGTCTTTTAAATTTACTCATAGATTTTATTACAACTCCAGTATGGTCAGCATAAAAACAACATTCTTCCCTCAATGCATCACAAAGGCCCACTTCTCTAATAAAGAGGAGGTCCAACCCTCAACTGTTCTGTAAAACAACTTCAGAGAGAGAGGTTAAAGATTCATGCAAAGCTCTGATGGGGGTTTCTAATATCTTAGTTTTGCTCTATTGCTGCTTCTAATTGGGTCATTTGTTGTGTCCCATGGACAATGGCAGTGGCTCCTTTGCCCACCCGTGCAGCAACTCCTATTCATAATAGGATGGCTAAAGTGAGCGATACATGTTCCCAGTGGAACCGGTTGTATGCCCCCCCCATTTGATCTTCAAACGAACCTGCATCATGATAGAGCACTCTGGGAAACATCTGCACCATTTCAAAATTAATCCCATCTGTTGACCATTTCATGAAAACATAAACAATGTTTAAGTATATAGAATTATGCTGTTGTAGGGACAGACAAGGCAAGGCACCTAAGATAGCACTGAAGACAGGGAAACAGTCCTATTTTGTTGCAACCGGATTCAGAGGGCATTGCTTCTGTTGTAATCAATTAATCCCCTGAAACTCAAGTTTAGGTAGTTTCAGAATTTTGTACCCAGCATATAAGGATGGGGCTCAGAAGTTTACAGTCTGCAGAAGTTCAAAAAAGCAGTATTTGTTTCTGATTTTTCCTCTGTTCTGGGCAAGTTAAATTTTCAAGGACACATGGGAGAGGGAGAGCTTTTTATTCCCTTTCTTATTTTCCCCCTGCCAGCTGTTACAACGGAGCCCATTTGGTAATTTCTTTATCTTAGAAATGTAGCCATTTCTGTGAAGCCCCAGCTGAAGGCCAGAGGCCTTGTTCACATATTTTGTGAAAAACAAGTTAGGGGTTGTCTAGCTTAGAAGTACTGAGTTTTTTAGCCAGTGGCCAAGTAGAACAGGGCAATACAAAAAGAGAAAGTTTATCTGCATTGAACTCTTTATAGAAACTCTATGCTGAAAGTTCTAAATTCAGCCATGGTGAAGACTTCTGGAGAAGGACATTTAAGACTTTTCTGTGGGCCTGGTACAGAGGGGGAATACGGGGAAGGTGGGGCTGAGAGAAGCTCTGAGGATCTGAGAATGAGGAAAAAGAGAGATGTAAAAGAATAATTGGAAAGGGGTTTGGGAATTTCCTAGCAACAAAACTTCAGCAGTAGAACAGGTAGAGCAGAGCAGAAAATGGGAGTGAGTATCCCAAAATTCTGTGAGGGACTTTAAATTTTAGTAACCTGTTTTCAGTGATGACAAAGCAACTTTAATGGCCATTTATATTACATCTTGGATAAGGGTCTGAGAGCTCTCCTCAGCTCGTTTGAGCTTTGGGTTAGCTGGAAAGAGGACCTGGTGGGACCCGGTGAGGGCACTGACAGGAGAAGAGAGGAATGAGTCAGTGGAGGGGTACCTCAGTACCTGCTACCTCACAAGCGGGCAATTGTCTGAGAACTGGTGGAGGTTTGGGTTTCTGATCTATTAATTGGAGGGGAGAAATCAGGTTGCTGAGGTGGGAGTGACAGCAGAGAGTCTGGAGCAGAAGGCTGAGGATAAAAATCTATTGGAGAAGCATAGTTCAGGATGTGAGTGAAGGAGGGAAAAGGCTTCCACATAGGGGAATCTCCTTTCACCCTTTTGAGCACTTGCAGAAGTTAAAAAGGTCACGCAAAATTTGAGGATCTAGAGACCCCTCTGGGGGCCATCCTTTTTCTGTTTTCTACTTGGTAATATGGCCAATGCTGTGTACTGAATTTGATGAAGTATTGGGGTTCCATCAGGCAGCCCCTGTATGATCACATCTCCATGAAATACAGAAGAAGTCGGCTTTTCCCCCACACAGCCGTTACTGTTTGTGGCTTTGATAGTTTGCTGGGCAAACATAGTAATCTAGGCTAGCCAACCGCATCTGGCTCGCGTGTCCCTACATCCAAAATGTTTGTTTCCATTATCTATGGTACGGAAGGGATTTAATGGTATTTTAGTGGGATTTTCTTCATCAGGGATATCCCAATAAAAAAGACCTATGGCCAGCTGACAAATGTCTGGGTGGAGAGATGGCCACCAGGTCCCTAAGGGGGCTGTATGCGAGATAGATTATACTCTTTTCCAGTAGGATTTGTGATCAGCCATCGCTGCTTAACAGGCTGATGAGGGTTAGGACTACTTGTGGCCAAGGGGAGAGTATATAACCTTATCCACATGGCGAATACACAATTTGAAACTGTTACCAGTCTTTTATAGTTTCCAGAAAGATTCTGGACAAGGAGCAGGCTTGAGATGAGAGGCATGGATCCAGGAAGTGATTCTGTATACCTTTACCACTGTAGGTGTTATAAGTAGCACCTGGTATGGTCCTTTTCAGCAGGGTTCCAGGGATGACACCTGATGTCATCTTACATACATGAAGTCTCCTATTTGATATGGATGTGGAATCCCCTGGTACACAGTTTGGTAGGCAGTGGCCAGCTATTTTCACAGGTATCACTGAGTTCTTTCAAGAGCTTTAAGTCTGTCAACCAAGAGGGTGTGAAATGGATCCTTAGGTCTTACAGTTGGGCTTAGCACCCTTACTGGACGAGGGCCACCATAGAGAATTTCTCAGGGGGTAAGGCTACTCAAAGAAACAGAAGGATTTTTTCTTGCATGAAACATTGCATAAGTCAGGAGCATAGTCCAATCTTTTATGCTGGTCTCTAAGCTTAATTTCGTTAAGGTCTCTTTAATTGTTCTATTCATTCTTTCTACTTGTCCTGAACTCTGGGGTCTATAAGCACAATATAACTTCCAATTAATCCCCAGGTTCCTGGCTAACCCCTGACTTACCTGGGCCATGAACATCGGTCCATTATCAGATCCTATTACCGACTTAGCTTCCTCCAATGGTAGAGAGGCTTAGTCAGAAGCAGGGGAATCACTTAGAGTGTGTTGTGTGTTAGGGGACGAGGGCAATGGATAAGGAGGGGAAGAAGAGTCCAGTAGAGTCAAATCTTGTTACTCAGGGAGAACAGAGGGTGGAGGAGGTGGAAGAGGTGAGGGTTTGAGAGATCATGGGGGAAGGAGTATGAGCAGAGGCATGGGCAAGGAAAGGCTTCACCCATGGAGGAGGAGATTTGCAGAGGTCGGCAAAGTTAAGATATATGGCTGTTGATCAGGATGGCTATGTGGCAGTGGCTGAAAGACAATATCTCTGACTTTTTAAATTAGTGGGAAGTAGAAAGATCTTTCTAGGGGCCATACGACTCCAAAATGGGCCATTCTGAGGCACAGAGAGTCTGCCAGGTCTAGCGTTTTACTAAAAAAAGAAAGATACTGAGCCCTTAAGCGGACTTTGGTTCAGTGATCAAGGGTCAGGGACAGAGGCATTGAAGTGCTCTGTCCCATAATGAAAGGTACACAAACAGTAAAAGCAAAGTCACATGACACAGATAAGACAAGACCATGAAGACAGGCAATGGACGTCCAACACTGAGACCAGGAATGCGTAGCCGGCAAAACCCGATAGGATGGCAATACCTAATCTAAAACAAAATATCACTGAGTGGATGAAGCAATTGTTCCTTGATTCTCCGAGTCCTCTGCGGGGTCCCCCATGGAGGTGCCCTATGTCTCTGTGACACGTCTCTCAGCCACCGTCGGAGAGACCCCAGGCTCTTCATCGCCAGCAATTTTGCCAAGCCCTAACATGACACCTGAAACCAGAAAGAGGCGCCTTACTTGCTCCGAGAGGAGCCCGTTGGGGGTCTCTCATCCGCCACTGCCAGAACTCGGTGGAACCTCAATATGTAAAGGTCAGGCGAGTGTCGGAGGAAGAGACTACCAAGAGACTGTCTCATGCAACAGCAAAGGGTTTTTTTTGGGTCCAGCTTGCTGGGGCTCACAGCTAACTTATATAGATCAGAGAGCTCTGAGAACAGCTTATGCAGAGCTTACATACATTTCTTGGAGAGGGAAGGGAGGGAAGTTTACTGATGTGTAAGGGTGAGTGTGCGGTTCGCGTGACACCGAGTGATGCAGTACATTCTGCAGTTTGGCAGTTGGGAACAGTACATTCTAGAACAAGATTGGCAAACATTTCTCAAGATTTCAACAGTGTTTTGTTAAGCATACAGAAAAACAGGAAATTACAAGTACCTATTTTATTAACCTTTCACTACCGACTATCCCTTTTTGACTGGATGTTCCTTCTACATTAATTCATGCAAGGTACAAGGACCTATGCCATTGTATATCGATTTATCTGAGACATCTCTGCAGAACGTAATTCAATGCTGCGTATCCCAATCAAGGGCCCAATGCCCTTCTGGCCTTCAAATCATACTTAGATTTCTTTTTTCATACATATATTACACCTATATATTCTTATACACATAGCAAGTTCCCAATACCATTATTCATCCAGCACAATGATTTCTAACCCAAATCAAACATGTTTTTAACCATAATCATACACTGTTCCCTCAATCTAACTTTATAGAAAAGCAGGGAAAGAGTTGATTTTACAATAAAGAAATGTAGGGAAACTTCCACCTGCTGAGAACCTCAAAGGCCCATGCAGAAATGATCCCTGGAGAAGATGTAGGCAGCTATGAAGGACCTGAGAGAGCAAAAGTCATCTTCCATGGCAAACAACCCGGTCAGGATAAAAGGTTGTGTCTGAATCAGATTCTCTTCTTAATGTAGAGAACATGGACCAAAACAGGTCTGTGTGGAGATCTATTCCTGGGTGCCTATGGTTGATATACCATTCTAACTTGTGAAAGTGTCACAGGAAGTAGGGGCAGCCTCAATCTCATGGGACCCTTGGAAGCAACAGTTAAGACAAAGTGGTTGCCAAGACAGGGACCTCATTCAGTTCAGGAAGGAAATGACCTCACCTCACTTACTTGGTGATGGAACTTTCTGAACTTTGGATCCAGGAAGCCAGGCACACAGAGCCAGTCCCAGTCCCCATCTCTGTGGTCTCACTTATTTGAATTTACCAAGGACAGTCAGTCTTTCTTGGTACCTTCAGACGTGAGAAGAACAAATGCCAGGAAAGCTCGGAAGCGTTGCTTTTCTTGAGAAAGCAGTTAGTGGCTCACCGTTGGCTCCTGAGAAGTTCACAGAGTTTGCCAAGGAGACCAGATCTGAGACAGGACAGGCTATTTTGGGGGAAGATATTATGGCCTACAAGTCAGAGGACACTCCGGATAGTCAAAGACCTACTTGGGGGAAGAAGGTGCCTTTGTGGGTGTGGTTGTGGGTTTGTGGTTTTGTCTCATTTTCTGAGAATAGGTAGGAAAGTCAGTTTGTTTCGTTGGAAGTGGACTGTTTCTAGTAAGTCGTTTAACATGGCGAGTGTTTCTCTGTCTGTGTATCTCACTGTGTCCGTGGTTGTAGACATTAGAAAAGAGAATTCATGAATGGATGTGTCTTGTCTAGTAGAAAGCTTCTCAGCATTCATATTGCCCCATTTATGAATGGACTGTAGCTTGCCTTATTGATGTGCAACACCTGCTATCTTCCTAAGTTCCTGTTTTCTTCCTGAATTCCGGCCAATCTCAAGAATAGGCCTATGGTTTTATGTCCAAGATATTTACAACCTCAAAGCTCTGTGACATAACAATGTACTGGATAGCTGTAGGGAATGGGGAGCATCTCAGAAAACTCAGATATCAGTGTGACCAGGAAAGTCTCAGTGGAGAAACCCTGCTTTGGGCCTTTTGCTTACCAATTGTTCTGTTGCCCTGAATGTCAGGAAGGTCTTTGCCTCTGGCCACCCCTTTTTGAAGCCTGAAGAAAACAGTTTTCAAATGGAAATGATTGGGCATACCTGTGGCTCTTTTCTTAAGTGCTTTGAAAAGGGATGTGTCTGAATCAGCCCCCTGGCCCTGTGTGTGGCTGTGACTTAGATTCTCAGCACCTGATGGATCTAAAGAAAGTTCCCATGTTTGCATCCAAATGAAAAATGGCCAAAAGAGCAGTCATTGGGATGAAGTCTCTTGACTTCCTCTGTAAGGTTCCTGAACTCCATCAAGTGAAAATAGGGATCCTTTGGGTCAAATGAGTTCTTCAAAACCTGCAGAGGCTAGCCCATAGGTGTTTGGTTTTATCATGACTAAAATTCACATAAAGAATCTAAACCCCACAGTCAGTAGGCCTCAAATTGGAGAATTGGAGCGGTATTAATGGCAGGCCTATTTGATCACTCCTGGTTCACAGGATGGGTGTCCAGGCCACCTTGACTTTAGGCAAATGAGGGTCAAAGGAGCTTATTTTGGACACTGTCTTGGTCTGCGCCCCTCATTTAAACATCCAGCCAAATTATGATGAGTGTCAATATGGAAGAAGATGAGGGCCATATGGGAGTGTTCTTGTTTTAATTCTGGTAATTTGTGTGGTAGTTGGAAGAGATGACTGGGATCACCTGGGCTTGAACTCTGGTGTGATTCCCCTTAAAGAATGAGTTCTGGATCTGACCTCAGAGAAGTATTGCCGTGAATTCTCTTGGGATTTTACTAGGCCACGCGTGAGAATCGCCTTTGGAAACTGAGATCTAGGCCCAGGATGGCTTTCCACGGAGCTCGGGGATTCTGAGCCAGGATATCACATGATTTACTTCTTGAAGACTTGGCAGCCCTAGTTGAGAGTCCAAACACATATGGACCTCACATTGTAGACCACAATGTGTCTGGATTCATGTGACCTTTTTGCCAGTCTTTTGGAAGGCTTTTCTGTGAGTGTTCTCCAGAGCTTTCATTGAAATGAGCTTCCTCACCATTTAATGGTTCCTGAATTAATTGAAACCCACAGTGCCTCTAACTTCATTTTTGAAATATGACTAGATTAATACCATGAAATTTCTGAAATTCCCATGACCAGGTGGCACTGGATAAACTTTGGATTTCCTGTTGCTGATCATGAGTGTACCAAAGAGTGCCTTGATTGACTGGGTTTCGTGAAAATGGTGTAGAACAGAGATGCCAGTAATTTGGAGCCTGCTGAGTAGTGGGCGTAGAGAAGTGGACTGTAGGTGTGTAAATAAATATTTTTGGTAGGACCACCTGGATCTTCCATTGGCTTTGAAAGACTTGCGACTGACATGGTGCAGGCAGCAGACCTTTATATGTAAAGGCATCTTGTCATATGGAGAGGTTTCAGGGCAATGTTCAGAATCAGGATGCTATAGTCAAGGGGAAAGCTATGTAGGATAGAAGCCTGGTTCGTACATTCTCTTCGCGACCCTGACCAACCACACATGACAGAACTCCTCCAGCATTTTTATCCCAGTTGAACTCCTTGTATTTCGTGAAGCAAGTACCAAACTCCCAGTGCAGCAGTAAGAAACACCCTGGAAAGTGGAGGATCACCAAATGGCTTCACAGTCCACATGGGAGACACTTCAGCCCAGTGGCCTCAGTTTACCTACAAAGAGAGAATTCAGCACCGCTGCCTCATGATCATTGGAAAATAAGAAACCATGTACTCCAGGTAACATAGATGCAGACCCAGATTTCATGGTGTCACTACAAACGAAGCTAAATCTCCTGACAATTACATATATTTCTTGTTCCCAACCTCAGAGGAAGTTTCTCAAGAAGTCTTTAGGCCAGCACAGCTCCATGTTTCTGGATTGTTTACCCTCTCTCTTACTTTTTGAAACTGTTCTACCACCTCCAGTGTTGTGAACTCCTGAGCATTTTCCATTCCACATATATATTCAGATTTTCTAACTCCTCTCCTCTAATTGTGTCTTACTTTTAGCGATGGTTATGTCAAAGCATTGTTCTGGATGAGAGAGGGAAGATTTTTGTGTATCACATTTTTGCATACACATTAGATTCATTTTCCTTTTTTCCATTTGAAATACTGAATCCCTGACACTAACCCATACCCTACTAGACTCTGACTACTAATCCTAATATCATGGAGAGAAAGAAACCTAACCGAATAGAAATACAGGCCTTTCATAGGAAGCATGGTGTATACTTCTATTTGCCTTC
The DNA here is from genome assembly GCF_048772815.1 of Callospermophilus lateralis. Lineage (NCBI taxonomy): Eukaryota > Metazoa > Chordata > Mammalia > Rodentia > Sciuridae > Callospermophilus > Callospermophilus lateralis. The sequence continues at coordinate 1,086,525 of NW_027514404.1, forward strand.
TGCATTATCAAGAGTATGTGTTTTAAATCTAGTCAACTTTTCATTGTAATATTTCTCCATGATTTTTTAAAATTATCACATATATAAATTCCTGTCTCCCTTTCTCTGTATCCTATTCAGCACATTTATTTTTTTAATGCATATATATAATATCCTACCTGGTATCACACGGACATTCTTTTGAGCTCCCTGACTTTGGAATATAAAATTGTGAGAACAGATGACTCTCCCTAAATAATGATGGAACTGAAAATTCAACCTATGGGTGAGCTTCCTAGTGAAAAACACTATACATAAATCCATGTTCAGTAAAATGAATATTTTTGGATATGTGGATGAATTATATTTCATGATGAATTTCGATTGGCATATATATTGCTAAATATTAATGTGTGTGTGTGTGTGTATGTGTGCATGTGTGTGTGTGTGTGTGTGTGTTTGTGTATTTTTTTAAAATCTGGAAAAAATATATATGTATATATATATATATTTTTTTTTCTCCAGATTTTAAAAAAATATGAAAAATATGTGTCTTATTATACACTCCCTAAATTCATTTATATTCATTTATGTGGGTTCAAAATCCAATCTTTACAAGATTATTTTCAGCAATATTTATATTCCTGTAATACATATTTGTTTCCTACTACTGAAAACTAAGTTCAGTAGGTGGTGCATACAAATCCTAATATTTCTACAGTACCTGACCCAGTTTAACATCAATGCAAGTAGATTGCTATGGGACATGATGTGTATTTTGAAGTTCATTTTTATTCAACACTGGTATATTACTATTTTATCTGTTTATGGACATCATAGGATATATTTTTTCATCCACAACTTCACAAAATTATAGGCATTTGGTTCACATTCATTTACTTACTACTTAAGAACACATGTATTCCTCCATGTTTCTTTACTGGTCTTTTCACTAGACTTCTTTCTAAACACATTATTTTTGATTCCATAATCATTTTTGAAGCAATACTCACCCTTCACGATAAACCGTAACCCTAATATTACCATTACATATATAACTGGTTGGAATGATTGTATATATATCAATATAAGATTTCCAATATATTTTCAGATGCAAACTCAATCCATTATTTAAAGTTGGAACTAGTTATATACTTTATCACAATATGGTCTATTCATGCAACATCTCAATAATCATCAACACAAGGTACACCTATTTGTATCACCAGTACTAATTTATAAGTTTCCAGAATATTACTCCCCATGATGGTGGAAGAAATACTCATGTCACCTTATCTACATATACAATTAATCACGGTAGTATTCTGGACACAAAATGCAAAGGTCACACATATGATTGTACCAAAGCCTAAATGGAAAGTGACCATGGATTACTAAAAACATCCATGTCCAGGGTGCCTAATGCTCTCAAATGTCAATCCTATTGATTATTACATATTTGTTTCTTCCTAAGATTATATATTCAACCTCAAGCCTGTTGAAAATGTCTAATCCTATCACTCACTTTATACTTTGCCTGATTTCCTAATCTTTCTATTGATATCTGCTTTCCTACATATTTTTCCCAGTTCATCATTGTGACTGTCTCTTCACATGTGCTGACATTTACATTCACTCTCTAACTGAAACCCTATTGCTAAAGAACTTTTGGTCCAACTCCTAGAGTCACTCTTCTTCCTAAACCTACTGACTATCTTCCTAATCCTACAGACTATCCCTTTTTGACTGGATGTTCTCTTCTACATTGAATCATCCGAGGTACACGGTCCTATGCCATTGTATATCGATTTATCTGAGACCTCGGTGCAGAACATAATTCAAGCTAAGTATACCAATCAAGGGTTCTGTTGCCCTGAATGTCAGGAAGGTCTTTGCCTCAGGCCACCCCTTTGTGAAGCCTGAAGAAAAAATTTTCAAATGGAAATAAATGGACATCACCTGTGGCTCTTTGCTTAATTGCTTTGGAAAGGGATTTGTCTGAATCTGCCTCTTGGACCTGTGTGAGGCTGTGGCTTAGATTCTCAGCACCTAATGGATCTAAAGAAAGATCCCATGTGTGCATTCAAAACCAAAATGGCAAAAAGAGCAGTCATTGTGGATGAAGATTCTTGCCTTTCTCTGTTAGGTTCCTGACCCCCTTCAAGTGAGAATAGGGATCCTCTTTGTCAAATGAATTCTTCAATGCTCTGCAGATATGCTTGGGTTTTCTCATGACTCCAAATCACATAAAAAATCTATACCTGACATTCAGTAAGCCTCAAATTATAGAAACAGAGCGGAATTAATGGCAGGCCTTTTTGATCACTCCTGGTTCACAGGAAGGGTGTCCAGGCCACCCTGACTTTAGGGAAATTAGAGGCAAGGGAGCTTATTCTGGAAACTGTCTTTGGTTGCGACCCTCATGAAAACTTCCATCCAGAACTTTTGATGAGGGTCTTTATGGACGAAGATGAGGGCCATGTGGGAGTTTTTTTGTTCTAATTGTGGTCATTTGTGTGGGGGTTGGAAGAGATGACTTGGTCCACCTGGGCTTGAACTCTGGTGTGATTTCCCTTAGAGCCTGAGTTCTGGAACGTACCTCATAGAAGTATTGAAATGAATTGTGTTGGTTTTTAGGAGGCCACGCATGAATGTCACCCTTTGAAACTGAGATCTAGGCCCAAGGTGGATTTCCACAGAGCAATGGGAATCTCAGCCAGGAAATCACATGATTTTATTCTGAAAGACTTTGCAGCCATTGTTGGCCCTTGGAAGCAAGAAGGAGTGGCCATACTCATATCGATTAAAATCAACTTAAAACCTAAGTTAATCAAAAGTGATAAAGAAGGACACTATATACTGTTAAAAGGCACCATTAACCAACAAGACATAACAATTATCAATTTGTATGCATCAAACAATGGTGGTGCAAAGTCATAAAACAAACTCTCCTCAACTTCAAGAGTCATATAGGCTATAACACAATAATTACGGGTGACTTCAGCACACAACTCTCGCCATTGGACAGATCCTCTAGAGAAAATCTGAATTAAGAAACTATAGAACTTAATAGAACAATCAATAACCTAGACTTAACCAACATATATAGAATATATCAAACATCATAAAGTGGATACATGTTCTTCTCAGCAGCACATTGGTCCTACTCAAATATAGACCATATATTATGCCATATGGAAACTCTTAGTAAATATAAAAGTATGGAGATAATACCATGCACCATATCTGATCATAATGGAATGAAACTTGAAATTAATGATTGAAGAAGGAAGGAAAAATTCTACATCACATGGAAAATGAACAATATGTTACTGAATGATCAATGGGTTACAGAAGACATAAAGGAGGAGATAAAAAATTTCTTAGAGACAAATGACAATACAGACAAAACATACCGGATTCTATGGAAAACAATGAAAGCAGTTTTAAGAGGGAAATTCATTTCTTGGAATTCTTTCCTCAAAAAAAAAAAGAAAAAAACAACAAATAAATGATCTCACACTACATCTCAAAAACCTAGAAAAAAAAAGCAAAACAACAAATGTAGTAGAAGACAAGAAATAATTAAAATTAGAGGAGAAATCAACAAAATTGAAACAAAAAAATTGAAAAAATAAAAGTTGGTTCTTTGAAAATAAATTAAATCGACAGGGCCTTAGCCATGCTAATGAAGAGAAGTAGAGAGAGAACTCAAATTACTAACATATGGGATAAAAAAGGCAACATCACAACAGACACTACAGAAATTCAGATGATAATTAGAAAGTATTTTGAAACCCCATATTCCAATAAAACAGAAGATAATGAAGATATTGATAAATTTCTTATGTCATATAATCTGCCAAGTTTGAGTCCGGAAGACTCACACAATTTAAATAGACCAATAACAAAGGAAGAAATAGAAGAAACCTTCAAAAGACTACCAACCAAAAAAAGCCCTGGACCAGATGGTTATACAGCAGAGTTCTACAAAACGTTCAAAGATGAATTAATACCAATACTTTTCAAGCTATTTCAAAAAATAGAAAAAGAAGGAGTTCTTCCAAATTCATTCTATGAGGCCAACATCACCCTGATCCCAAAACCAGACAAAGACACTTCAAAGAAAGAAAACTACAGACCAATATCTCTAATAAACTTGGATGCAAAAATTCTCAATAAAATCCTGGCAAATAAAAAACAAAAGCATATAAAAAAATTGTGCTTTATGATCAAGAGGGATTCATCCCAGGGATGCAAGGCTGGTTCAATATACGGAAATCAATAAATGTAATCCATCACATCAATAGACTTAAAGAGAAGAACCATATGATCATCTCGATAGATGCAAAAAAAGCATTCTACAAAGCACAGCATCCCTTTTTCTTTAAAACTCTATAAAACACTAGGAATAACAGGAACTTACCTCAACATGGTAATAGCTATATATGCTAAACCTCAGGCTAGCATCATCGTAAATGGAGAAAAACTGAAGGCATTCCCTCTAAAATTTGCAACAAGACAGGGATGCCCTCTATCACCACTTCTATTTAATTTAGTTCTTGAAATACTATCCAGAGCAATGATACAGACAAAGGAAATTAAAGGCATAAAAATAGGAAAAGAAGAACTTAAATTATCGCTATTTGTGGATGACATGATAATATATTTAACAGACCCAAAAGGGTCTACAAAGAAACTGCTAGAGTTAATAAATGAATTCAGCAAATTGGCAGGATATAAAATCAACACGCATAAATCAAAGGCATTCCTGTATATCAGCAACAAAGCTTCTGAAATGGAAATGAGGAAAACCACTCCATTTACAGTATACTCAAAGAAAATAAAAAAACTTGGGAATCAACCTAACCAAAGAGGTGAAAGATTTATACAATGAAAACTACAGAACCCTAAAGAGAGAGATAGAAGAAGATGTTAGAGGATGGAAAAATATGCCCTGTACATGGATAGGCAGAAATAACATCATCAAAATGGCGATATTACCCAAAGTTCTCTACAGGTTTAATGCAATGCCAATCAAAAACCCAATGGCATTTCTTGTAGAAATAGATAAAGTAATCATGAATTTCATATGGAACAACAAAAGACCCAGAATAGCGAAAGCAATTCTAAGCAGGAAGTGTGAATCCAGAGTTCAAACTGTACTACAAAGCAATAGTAACAAAAACAGTGTGGTACTGGTATCAAAACAGGCAGATGGACCAATGGTACAGAATAGAGGACACAGAGACATATCCACAAAATTACAACTTTCTTATATTTGAAAAGGGGCCTAAAAGCATGCAATGTAAGAAGGATAGCATCTTCAACAAATGGTGCAGGGACAATTGGAAATTCATATGCAACAAAATGAAACGCAATCCCTTTCTCTCACAATGCATAAAAGTTAACTCAAAATGGATCAAGGAGCCAGATATAAAATCAGAGACACTGCGTCTGATAGAAGAAAAAGTTGGCTACGATGTACATACTGTGGGGTTGGGCTTGAAATTCCTTAATTGGACACCCATAGCCCAAGAGTTCATAAAAAGAATAAACAAATGGGACTTACTTAATCTAAAAAAGTTTTTTCTCAGCAAGAGAAACAATAAGAGAGTTAAATAGAGAGCCTACATCCTGGGAACAAAGTTTTACCCCTTACCCTTCAGATAGAGCCCTAATATCTAGAATATACAAAGAACTCAAAACAATTAAACAGTGAGATAACAAATAACCCAATCAACAATGGGCCAAGGATCTTAACAGACACTTCACAGAGGAGGACATACAATCAATCAACAAGTACATGAAAAAATGCTCACCATCTCTAGCAGTCAGAGAAATGCAATCAAAACCACCCTAAGATACCATCTCACTCCAGTAAGATTGGCAGCCATTATGAAGTCGAACAACAATAAGTGTTGGTGAGGATGTGGGGTAAAGGGTACACTTGTACACTGCTTGTGGGCCTGCAAATTGGAGAGTCCAATATGGAAAGCAGTATGGAGATTCCTGGGAAAGCTGGGAATGGAACCACCATTTGACCGAGATATCGCCCTTCTCAGACTCTTCCCTGAGGATCTTAATAGAGAGCAGTATAAGAATACTGCCACATCGATGATCATAGCGGCACAATTCACAATAACTAGACTGTGGAACCAAACTAGATGCCCTTCAATAGACGAATGGATAATAAAAATGTGGCATCTATACACAATGGAGTATTACACAGCACTGAAAATGACAAAATCATAGAATTTGCAGGGAAATGAATGGCATTAGAATAGATTATGCTAAGCGAAGCTATCCAATCCTTAAAAAACAAATGCCAAATGTTTCCTTTTATATAGAGAGAGCAAATAAGAACAGAACAGGGAGGAAGAACATGAGAAAAATATTAAAACTAAACAGAGATGAGTGGGGGGAGAGAAAGGGAGAGAGAAGGAAAATTATATGCAAATGGTAGGAGACTACTCAATGTTACACAAAATTACATATAAGAGGTTGTGAGGATAAAGAGGGGAAAACAAGGGAGAGAATTAAACAACAGCAGATGAGGTAGAGAGGGAAGATGGGAGGGGAGGGGGAATAGTAGGGGATAGGAAAGGTAGCAGAATTCAACAATAACTAGTATGCTATTATGTAAAAACGTGAGTGTGTAACTGATGTGATTCTGCGATTTGTATTTGGGGTAAAAATGGGAGTTCATAACCCAATTAAGTCAAATGTATGAAAGATGATATATCATGAGCTTTATAATGTTTTGAACAACCAAAAAAAAAGAATTGAATTTCCAATATTTGAGTCATATAACAACTTTATTTTTTAATAAAATTGTCTTTTATTTGTTATCTTACTTGCTGGTATCTGCCTTTCAGTTTTAAAAAACTATGTGCTTTAGCCATTCATCCATGTAGTATGTAACAGAAAATTTTGAGTGTCTCCATATAACCAGATTAGCAAGGCATCAAGGTTTCCTTCACAAACAAGGTGAAGGCTTTGCCATTAGAAATTTAATATTCTGCAAAACAATTTTTTTTAACTTTCCAATTAAATTTCCAAAAAAAATTTAGAAAAAAAAGAATCTAAACCCCACAGTAAGAAGGCCTCAAAGTGGAGAAGTGGAGCATTTACGGCAGGCCTATTTGATCACTGCTGGTTCACAGGAAGCGTGTCCAATCAACCCTGATGTTAGGCAAATGAGGGGCAAGGGAGCTTATTTTGGGCACTGGTTTGGATGTGCCCCTCATGGAAAACTCCATCCAGAGGTTATGATGTGTGTTTATATGGAAGAAGATGAGGGCCATGTGGGAGTGTTTTGGTTTTAATTGTGGTCATTTGTGTGGTAGTTGGAAGAGATGACTGGGTCCACCTGGGCTTGAACTCTGGTGTGATTCCCCTTAGAGAATGAGATTTGGAACTGACTTCAGAGAAGTATTGCCATGAATGTTGTTGGGATTTCAGGAGGCCACACATGAGAGTCGCCCTTGGAAACTGAGATCTTGGCCCAGAGAGGCTTTCCAGAGAGCACTGGGAATCTCAGCTAGGATATCACAGGTTTTATTCTGAAAGACCTGGCAGCCATCGTTGAGAGTCAAAACACACATGGACCTCACATTGGAGACCTCAATGGGCCTGGCTTCATGTGACAATTTGGCCACTCTTTGGGAAGCCTTGCCTGTGAGAGATCTCCAGATCCTTCATTAAAATGAGCTTCCTCAACATTTAATGGATCCTGAATGAATTGAAACCCACAGTACCAACAACTTCATCTGTGAAAAATAGTTAGATAAATACCATGAATTTTTAGAAATTCTCATGACCAGGTGGCACTGGAGAACCTTTGGATGTCCTGTTGCTGATCATGAGTATACCAGACAGTGCCTTGATTGACTAGGTATCATGAAAATGGTGTAGAACAGAGATGCCAGTAAGTTGGAGCCTGATGTGTAGTGGGCCTAGAGCAGTGGTGTGCAGGTGTGTGATAAAACATCTGTGGTGGGGCCTGTGGATCTGCCATTGACTTTCAAATGCCTTGAGACAGACATGGTGCAGCCAGCAGACCCTTCTATATAAAGGCATCTTGTTATATGGAGATTTTTCACGGCAATGTTTAGAATCAGGTTGCTATGGTCAAGGGGCAAGCTATGTGGGATAGAAGCCTAGTTGGTGCATTCTCATGCAGACACTGACCCACCACACGTGACAGAACTCCCTCCAGCACTGTGTCCCACTTGAACTCCTTGTATTTCGTGAAGCAAATACCAAACTCCCAGTGCAGCAGCAAGAAACACAATGAAAAGTCGAGGATGACCAAATGGCTTCACAGTCCACATGGGGTGACACTTAGCCCCCATGGCCACAATTTAGCTACAAAGAGAGAATTTAGCACTGCTGCCTCATGTTCATTGGAAAATAAGAAACCATGTCCTCCTGGTCACATAGATGCAGACCTAGCTTTGATGGTCTCACTACATCGGAAGTTAAAGCTCCTGAAAACAACATATATTTCAAGTGCCCAAGCTCAGAGGCAATTTCTCAAGAAGTGTTTAGGCCAGCAGATCTCCATGTTTGTGGAGTGTTTACCATGTCACTTACTTTTGGAAACTGCTCTATCAACTCCAAGGTTGTGAACTCCTGAGCATTTTCCATTCTAAATATATATTCACAGATTTTCTAACTCTTCTCCTCTAATTCTGACTTACTTGGGGCAAAAGGAATGTCAAGTCATTGTTCTGGATGAGAGAGGGAAGATTGTTTTGTAGCACATATTTGCATACACATTGGATTCATTTTCCAATTTTCTGTTTGAAATACTGAATCCCTGACACTAACCCATACCCTACTAAACTCTGACTACTAATCCTAATATAATGGAGAAAAATAACCCAAACAGAATAGAAATACAAGCATTTCAGAAGAAGCATGGTGTATAGTTGGAATTACCTTTTGCATGATATAAGGTAGGAGTTATAAATCTAGTCAATTATTTGTTGAAATAATTTTCCATGTGTTTTTAAAGTTAAGAAAAATGTGAATTCCTGTCTCCCTTTCTCTGTAGCCTATTAAGCAAATGTATTTTTATATGCACAAATAGAATCCTACCTGGTTTCACATATACATTCTTGTGAGGTGGCTGACTTGGCAGATACAAATTGTGAGAAGAGATCACTCCTCCTAAACGCTGTTTTAACTGAAAATTCAACCCATGGGTGAGCTTCCTAGATGAACAACACTATACACATATTCATGTTCAGTAAAATCAATATTTTGGGATATGCGGATGAGTTATTTTTCATGATGAATTTCAATTGGCATATATATTGCTACATTATAATGTGTGTGTTTGTGTGTCTATATATACATTATATATATATATATATATATATATATATATATATATATATATATTCTCCAGATTTACCAAAATATGAAATATATGTGTCTTCTTATACACCGCCTGAATTCATTCATATTCATATATGTGGATTTATAATCAACTTTTAAAAAGTTTATTCTCAGAAATATACATCCACTGAAATAAATATTTGTTTCCTAGTACTGAAAACTAACTTCAGGGAAGGGTGCTTACAAATCCTAATATTTCTACAGTAACTGACCAAGTTTAACATCAATGCAAGTAGATTCCTATTGGATATGATGTGTTTATTAAAGTTTATTTTAATCAAACCTGGTACGTTATTATTTCTTCAGTTTATAGACATCATAAATTATCCTTTCATTCACAAGTTCACAAATTTATAAACATTTGGTTCACTTTCAATCACTTCCTCCTTCAGAACACTTATATTTCTCCATGTTTCTTGACTGGTCTTTTCACTAGACTTCTTTCTAAAGACATTATTTTCAATTCCATAATCATTTTTGAAGCAAAACTCACACACTATTTATGATAAACGGTAACCCTAATATAACCATTAGATATATAAGTGGTTGGAATGAATGTATGTATATCAATAAATGATTTCCTCTATTTTTTCAGATATCAATACAATCCATTATTTAAATTTGGAACCAGTCATATAATTTATTCACAGTATGGTCTATTAATGCATCATCTCTATATTCATCAACACAGGGTAAGCCGATTAGTATCCCCAGTACTAATTTAAATCTTTTCAAAATATTTCCCCCAGAAATGGTGGAAGAAATACTCATGTCACCTGATCTTCATATACATATTATCACAGTAATATTCTGGACACAAAATGCGAAGGTCACCCTTATGATTGTACCAAAGCCTCAATGGAATGTGAACATGGATTACTAAATATATCCATGTCCAGGTTGCCTAATGCTCTCAAATGTCAATCTTATTGGTGACTACAAATTGGTTTCTTCTTAAGATTATGTATTCAACCTCAACCCTGTTGAAAATGTCTAATCCTATCACGTTATACTTTGCCTGATTTCCTAATGTCTCTATTGATGTCTGCTTTCCTACATATTTTCCCCAGTTCATCATTGTGCCTGACTCTTCACATATGGTGTCATTTATATTCACTCTCTAACCAAAACCCTATTGCTAAAGAACATTTGGTCCAAATCCTAGACTCACTCTTCCTTCTAAACCTACTGACTATCTTCCTAATCCTACACACAATCCCTTTTTGACTGGATGATCTCTTCTACATTTAATCATCTGAGGTACAGGGTCTTATGCCATTGTATATCAATTTAACTGAGACCTCGGTGCAAAACATAACTCAAGCTAAGGATCCCAATCAAGGGTCCAAATCCTTCTGGGCTTCAAATATTACCTAGATTTCTGTTTTCATACTTATGTTCTACCTCTATATTCTTATAAATATCGCTAGTTCCCAATACCATTATTCATCCAGCAGAATGATTTCCAACCCAAATCGAACATGCTATTAATCCTAACCATACAATGTTCTGTCAATCTCACTTTACAGAAGAGCAGGGACAAAGTTGGTATTACAATACAGGAAGTTAGGAGATCTTCCAACTCCTGAGTACCTCAAAATCCATGCAGAAATGATCCCTGGAGAAGATGCAGGCAGCTATGAAGGACCTGAGAGAACAAAAGTCATATTCCATGGCAAAAAACATGGTCAGGATGAAAAGATGTGTCTGAGTCAGCCTCTCTATTCTTAATGTAGGGAAGATGGACCAAACCAGGCCTGTGTGGAGAGCTGTTCCCAGGTGACTATGGTTTCTATACCATTCTAACATGAGAAAGTATCACAGGAAGTAGGGCAGCCTCCATGTCAGGAGACAATAGGAAGAAACTGTTAGGACAAAGTGGTGGCCAAGACAGTGACCTCATTCATTTTCTGAAGGTAGTGACCTCACCTCACTTCCTTGGTGATGGAGCTCTCTGAATTTTGTGATCCAGGAAGCAAGGCACCCTGAGCCAGTCCCAGTCCCAGTTGCAGTGGGCTCATTTCTTTGGATTTTCCAGGAACAGAGTCAGTCTTTCTTGGTACCTACTGATGTAAGGGTTGCCAAATACCAAGAAAGCTCTGAAGAGGGGTCTTTCCTGAGAGGATAGGAATTGGCTCACCACTGCGTCCTTACAACTTCACAGATTTGACCAAGGAGACCAGATCTGAGACAGAAAGGCCATTTCTGGGGAACATTGTATGTCCTACCAGTCAGAGGACATTCCAGATAGTCACAGACCTACTTGGAAGAAGGAGGTGCATTAGTGGGTGTTGGTTTGTGTTTGTGGTTTTTTCACATGATCTGAGAATAGGTAAAAAAGGAAGTTTGTTTGGTTTGGAGTGGACTGTTTCTAGTAAGTCATTTGACAAGGAGACTGTTTCTGTGTCTGTGTATCCCATTGTGTTTTTCTTTGTAGATATTAGATAAGAAAATAGCTCATTGGGTGTGTCCTGTCTAGTAGAAAACTTCCCAGTATGCATCCTTCCCAATTAATGAATGGACTGAGGCTTGCCTTATCCATGGGCAACACCTGCTATCTACCTAAGTTCTCATTTTTTTCCTGAATTCTGGCCACTCTCAAGATTAGTATCATGTATTTTTGTACAAGATACGTACCACCTCCAAGCTCTGTGACATGGCCATGTACTGGATAGCTGAAGAGAATGGCGAGCATCTCAGAAAACTCACATATCAGAGTAACCAGGAAAGTCTCCTAGGAGAAACCCTGCTTGGGGGCTTTTGATTATCTATTGTTCTGTTGCTCTGAATGTCAGAAAGGTCTTTGCCTCAGGCCAAACCTTAGTGAAGCCTGAAGAAAAGAGTTTTCAAATGGAAATGAATGGGAATCACCTGTGGCTTTTTACTTTATTGCTTTGGAAAAAGATTTGTCTGAATCAGCCTCTTGGCCCTGTGTGAGCCTGTGGTTTAGATTTTCAGCACCTGATGGGTCTAGAGAAAGATCCCATGTGGGCATTCAAAACCAAAATGGAAAAAAGATCAGTCATTTTGGATGAAGCCTCTCGCCTTCCTATGTAATATTTCTGACCTCCATCAAGTGAGAATAGGGATCATTTGTGTCAAATGAGTTCTTCAAAGCCCTGCAGAGGCTGGACAATAGGTGCTTGCGTTTTCTCATGACTCCAATTCACACAAAGAATCTATACCCCACAGTCAGTAGGCCTCAAATTTGAGAAGTGGAGCAGTATTAACAGCAGTCCTATATGATCACTTCTGTTTCACAGGAATGTTGTCCAGGCCACCCTGACTTTAGGCAAATGAGGGGCAAGTGAGATTATTTTTGACACTGTCTTGGGCTGTGCCCCTCATGGAAACCTCCAGCTAGAGTTTATGATTAGTGTCTATATAAAAGAAGAAGAGGGCCCTGTGGGAGTGTTTTGGTTTTAATTGTCATCATTTGTGTGGCAATTGGAAGAGATGCCTGGGTCCACCTGGGCTTGAACTCTGTTGTGATTCCCCTTAGAGACTGAGTTGTGGAACTGAACTCAGAGAAGTATTGCCATGAATTGTGTTGGGATTTTTGGAGGCCACGCATGAGATTCGCCATTGGAAACTGAGATCTAGGCCCAGGGTGACTTTCCAAAGAGCACTGGGAATCTCAGCCAGGATATCACAAGATTTTATTTTGAAAGATGGTCAGCCATAGTTGAGAGTCAAAACACACATGGAATTCACATTGTAGACCTCAATGGGCCTGGCTTCATGTGACATTTTTCCCACTCTTTGGGAAACCTTGCCTGTGAAAGTTCTCCAGAGCTTTCATTAAAATGAGATTCCTCACCTTTTAATGGTTCCTGTATAAATTAAATCCCACAGTGCCTCCAACTTCATTATTGAAAAATATCTAGATAAATACCATGAATTTTTTGAAATTACTATGACCAGGTTGCACTGGAGAACCTCTGAATGTCCTGTTCCTGATCATGATTGTACCAGACAGTGCCTTGATTGACTGGGTTTCATGAAAAAAGTGTAGAACATAGATGCCAGAAAGTTGGAGCCTGCAGACTAGTGGGCCTAGAGCAGAGGAGTGTAGGTGTGTGAAAAAAACATTTGTGGTGGGGCCACGTGGATCTGCCATTGGCTTAGAAAGACTTGTGACTGACATGGTAAAGCCAGTAGACCCTTCTATGTAAGGGCATCTTGTTATATGGAGAGGATTCCTGCCAAAGGTCAGAATCAGGCTGCTATTGTCAAGTTGAAAAGCTATGTGGGATTGAAGCCTCACTGGTGCATTTTACTAACCCACCACACGTGAGAGTACATCCTCCAGCACTGTGTCCCAGTAGAACTCCTTGTATTTCGTGAAGCCAATACCAAACTCACAGTGCAGCAGTAAAAAACACCACAAAAGTGGATAATGACCAAATGGTTCTACAGACAACACAGTTAGATACTTAGACCCCAGTGGCCAAAGTTTACCTACAAAGAGAGAATTCAGCACTGCTGCCTCATGTTCACTAGAAAACAAAAAACCATGTCATCCAGGTCACATAGATGGAGACCCAGAATTGATGGTCTCACTACAAAGGAAGCTAAAACTCCTGACAACAATATATATTTTAACTGCCCGACCTCAGAGGCAGTTTCTCAAAAAGTCATTAGGCCAGCAGAGCTCCCTGTTTGTGGAGTGTTTACCCTCTCCCTTTTTGTAACCCGTTCTACCTCCTACAAGTTTGTGAACTCCTGAGCATTTTTCTTTCCACATATGTATTCACAGATTTTCTAACTTTTCTCCACTAATTGTGTCTTATTTGGGGCGAAGGTAATGTCAAAGCATTGTTCTGGATGAGAGTGGGAAGATTTTTGTGTAGCACATATTTGCATACACATTAGATTCATTTTCATATTTTCCATTTGAAATACTGAATCCCTGACACTAACCCATACCCTACTAGACTCTGACTACTCATCCAAATATGATGGAGAAAAAGAAACTTAACAGAATAGAAATACAGGCCTTTCATAGGAGGCATGGTGTATACTTGGACTTGCCTTCGGCTTTATCAACGGTATGTGTTATAAATATAGTCAACTTTTCATTGTAATACTTCTCCATGAGTTTTTAAAATTAACACATATGTAAATTTCTGTCTCCCTTTCTCTGTAGCCTATTCATCACATGTATTTTTTAATGCATCTTTAGAATTCTACCTGGTATCACATGTACATTCTTGTGAGCTCGCTTATTTTGGAAGATACAAATTGTGAGAAGAGATCACTCCCTCTAAATAATGATGGAACTGGAAATTCAACATATGGGTGAATTTCCTAGATGAACAATATTATGCATAAATAAATGTTCAGTAAAATGAATATTTTTGGATACGTGGATGATATCTATTTTATTATGATTTTCGAATGGCATATATATTGCTACATTTTAATGTCTGTGTATGTGAGTATCTATCTATCTATCTATCTATCTATCTATCTATATAGATATAGATATCTACTCTCTTTAGATTTTCCAAAATATGAAATATATGTGTCTTATTATACACTTTCTAAATTTACTCATGTGTGTGTATGTGGATTTATAATCAAATTTTCACAAAATAATTCTTAGAAATATTCATCCACCTTAAATACATATTTATCTCCTAGTACTGAAAACTAAATTCAGTGAATGGTGCATACAGATCGTAATATTTCCACAGTGACTGACCCAGTTTCACATCAATGCAAGTAGACAGCTATGGGACCATGATGTGTATTTTGAAGTTCATTTTTATTCAACACTGATACATTACTATTTCTGCAGTTTATGGACATAATAGGATATATTCTTTCATCCACAATTTCACAAATTTATAGGCATTTAGTTCACTTTCAATCACTTCCTACTTCAGAACACATGTATTCCTCCATGTTTCTTGACTGTTCTTTTCATGAGATTCTTTCCAAACACATTATTTTTGATTTCCATAATCATTTTTGAAGCAAAACTCAGACACTCTTCATGATAAACCATAATGCTAATATTACCATTAGATGTATAACTGGTTAGAATGAATTTATGTATATCAATATAAGATTTCCTATATATTTTCAGATATCAATTCAATCCATTATTTAAAGTTTGAACCAGTTATATTATTTATTCACAGTATGGTCTATTAAGGCATCATCTCTATATTCATAGACCGATGGTATACCTATTTGTATCCCAAATACTAATTTATAAGTCTTTAAAATATTGCTTTAAGAATATTGGAAGAAATACTCTAGTCACCTGATATACATATACATTTCATCACAGTAATATTCCTGACACAAAATGCAACGGACACACTTATGATTGTACCAAAGCCTATATTGAAAGTGAGCATGTATTACTAACAACATCCATGTCCTGATTAACTAATGATCTCAAATATCATTCCTATTGGTGAGTACATATTTGTTTCTTCCTAAGATTAAATATTGAAACTGAACCCTGTTAAAAATGTCTCATCCTATCACTCACTTTGTACTTTGCCTGATTTCCTAATGTCTCTATTGATATCTGATTTCCTACACATTTTCCCCAGTTCATCACTGTGACTGACTCTTGAAATATGCTGACATTTACATTCACTCTCTAACGAAACCCCTATATCTAAAGAACTTTTGGTCCAACTCCTAGACTCACTGAAATGGGTTCTTCAAAGCCCTGCAGAGGGTAGCCCATAGGTGCTTGGGTTTTCTCATGACCCCAATTCACATAAAGAATCTATGCCCCACAGAGAGTAGGCCTCAAATTGGAGAAGTAGAGCAGTATTAATGGCAGGCCTATTTGATCACACCTGATTCACAGGAAGGGTTTCCAGGCCACCCTGAATTTAGGCAAATAAGGGGCAAATGAGCTTATTTTGGACACTGTCTTAGGCTGCGCCCCTCATGGAAACCTCCAGCAAGAGGTTATGATGAGAGTTTATATTGAAGAAGATGAGGGCCATGTGGGAGTGTTTTGATTTAATTGTGGTCATTTGTGTGGTAGTTGGAAGAGATGACTGGGTCCACATGGGCTTGAACTCTGGAGTGATTCCCCTTAGAGACTGAGTTCTGGAAATGAACTCAGAGAAGTATCGACATGAATTGTGTTGGGATCTTAGGAGGCCACACATGAGAGTTGCCCTTGGAGACTGAGATCTAGGCCCAGGATAGCTTTCCAAAGAGCACTGGGAATCTCAGCCAGGATATCACATGACTTTATTCAGAAAGACGTGGCAGCCATTGTTGAGAGTCAAAACACACATGGACCTCAATTGTAGACCTCAATGGGCCTGGCTTAATGTGACCTTTTGGCCACTCTTTGGGAAGCCTTGCCTCTGAGAGTTCTCCTGAGCTTTAATTGAAATAATCTTCCTCACCATTTCATGGTTCCTGAATAAATTGAAAGCCACAGTGCCTCCAACTTCATCCTTGAAAATTGGCTATATAAATACCATGAATTTTTTAAATTCCCATGAACAGGTGGCACTGGAGAACCTTTGGATATCTGTTGCTGATCACGAGTGTACCAGACATTGCATTGATTGACTGGGTTTCATGAAAATGGTGAGAACAGAGATGCCAGAAATTTGGAGCCTGCTGACTAGTGGGCCCAGAGCAGTGGTGGGCAGGTGTATGATAAAACATCTGTCGTGGGGACACGTGGTTCTGCCATTGGTTTCCAAATGACTTGTGACTGACATGGTGCAGCCAGCAGAACCTTACAAGTAAAGGGACCTTGTTATATGGAGAGGTTTCAGGGCAATGTTCAGAATCAGGTTGCTATCGACATGGGTGCAAGCTTTTTGGGATAGAAGCCTGGTTGGTGCATTCTCCTGCAGACCCTCAACCACTACACGTGAGAGCACTCCCTCTAGCACTGTGTCCCAGTTTTTCTCCTTGTATTACGTGAAGCCAATACCAAACTCCCAGTGCAGCAGTAAGAAACACCACGAAAAGTGGAGTATGACCAAATGGCTTCACAGATCACATGGTTAGACACTTAGACCCCAGTGTCCTCAGTTTACTAACAAAGGGAAAATTCAGAACTTCTGCCTCATGTTCAATAGCATATAAGGAACCATGTCATCCAGGTCACATAGATGCCGACCCAGGTTTGATGGTCTCAATACAAAGGAAGCTAAAGCTCCTGACAACAACAAATTTTTCAAGGGCCCAAACTCAGAGGCAGTTTCTCAAAAACTCATTAGGCCACCAGAGTTCCATGTTTGTAGAGTGTTTACCCTGTACCTTACTTTTGGAAATTCCACTACCACCTCCAAGGTTGTGAACTCCTGAGCATTTTCTTTTCCAGATATATATTCACAGACTTTCAAACTCTTCTCCACTAATTGTGTATTACTTGTGGCGAAGGAAATATCAAGGCATTGTTTTGGAGGACAGTGGGAAGATTTTTGTCTAGCAAATATTTGCATACACATTAGATTCATTTTCCTATTTTCCATTAGAAATACTGAATCCCTGTCACTAACCCATACCCTACTAGACTCTGACTACTAATCTCAATATGATGTAGAAAAAGAAACCTAACAGAATAGAAATACAGGCCGTTCATAGGAGGCATGGTGTATACTAGGACTTGCCTTCTGCTTTATCAAGTGAATGTGTTATAAATCTAGTCAACTTTTCATTGTAATACTTCTCCATGAGTTTTTAAAGTTAACACATATGTACATTTCTGTCTCCCTTTCTCTGTACCCTATTCATCTCATGAAATTTATTATGCATATTTAGTATCCTACCTGGTATCACACGTACATTCTTGTGAGCTTGCTGTTTTAGGAAGATACAAATTGTGAGAAGAGATCACTCCCCCTAAATACTGATGGAACTGAAAATTCAACATATTGGTGAATTTCCTAGATGAACAGCATTATACATAAATCCATGCTCAGTAAAAAGAATAGTTTTGGATATGAGGATGATATATATTTCATGATGAATTTTGATTGGCATACATATTACTACATTTTAATGTCTGTGTTTGTATCTTTATATATATATATATATATATTTTTTTTTTCTCCAGATTATTCAAAATATGAAATATATGTGTCTTATTTTAAACTCACTAATTTAACTCATGTTCCTATATGTGGATTTATAATCAAATTTTCACAAAATTATTCTCAGAAATATTCATCCACATGAAATACATATTTATTTCCCAGTACTGAAAACTAACTTCGGTGAAAGGTGCTTACAAATCCTAATATTTGTACAGTAACAGACCCAGTTTAACATCAATGCAAGTAAAATCCTATGGGACATGATGTGTATTTTGAAGTTCATTTTTATTCAACACTGGTACATTACTATTTCTTCAGTTTATGGACATTATAAGATAAAACTTTTCATCCACAAGTTAACAAATCTGTACGCATTTGGTTCACTTGCAATTACTTCCTGCTTCAGAATATATGTATTCCTCCATGTTTCTTGACTGTACTTTTCATGAGATTATTTCCAAACACATTATTTTCGATTTCCATAATCATTTTTGAAGCAAAACTCCCACACTCTTCATGATAAACCATAATGCTAAAATTACCATTAGATGTATAACTGGTTAGAATGAACTTATGTATATCAATATAAGATTTCCTATATATTTTCAGATATCAATTCAATCCATTATTTAAAGTTTGATCAAGTTATATTATTTATTTACAGTATGGTCTATTAAGGCATCATCTTTATAATCATAGGCACAGGGTACACGTACTTGTGTCCCCAATACTAATTTATAAGTCTTAAAATGTTGCTTTCAGAAATGTTTGAAGAAATACTGTAGTCACCTGATATACTTTTACATTTCATCACAGTAATATTCCTGACAAAAAATGCAACAGACACCCTTATGATTGTACCAAAGCCTAAATTTAATGTGAGCATGTATTACTAACAACATCCATGTCCTGATTAACTAATGATCTCAAATATCATTCCTATTGGTGACTACATATTTGTTTCTTCCTAAGATTATATATTCAAACTCAACCCTGTTAAAAACGTCTTATCCTATTACTCACTTTGTACTTTCCCTGATTTCCTAATGTCTCTATTGATATCTGCTTTCCTACACATTTTCCCCAGTTCATCACTGTGACTGACTCTTCACATATGCTGACATTTGCATTCACTCTCTAACCAAAACCCTATATCTAAATAACTTTTGGAACTATCCCTTTTTGTCTAGAGGATCTCTTCCTCATTCAGTCATCCAAGGTACAAGGTCCTATGCCATTGTATAACGATTTATTTGAGACAACTTTGCGGAAATAATTCAAAGCTAAGTATCCCAATCAAGGGCCCAGTGTTCATCTGGGTTTCAAATCTTTCCTAGATTTCTGTATTCATACTTATATTACACCTATATATGCTTGTAAATATCGGAGGTCCCCAATACCATTATTCATCTCGCAGAATGATTCCTAACCCAAATTGAACATGTTATTAACCCTAACCATGCACTGTTCCCTCAATTTAACTTTACAAAGACCAGGGACAGAGTTGGTGTTATAATACAGGTAGGTAGGGGATCTTCCACCTGTTGAGAACCTCAAGTTCCATGTAGAAATAAACCCTGAAGAAGATGTAGGCAGCTATGAAGGACCTGAGAGAGCAACAGTAATCTTCCTTGGTAAAATACCTCGTCAGGATGAAGCGATGTGTCTGAATAAGCCTCTCTTTTCTTAAAGTAGAGAAGATGGACCAAACCAGGTCTGTGTGGAGAGCTGTTAACATGTGCCTATGGTTGATATACCATTCTATCTTGTGAATGTGACACAGGAAGTAGGGGAAGCCTCTCTCTCGTGGGACCCTTGGAAGCAAATGTTAGGATAAAGTGGTTACCAAGGTAGTGACCTCATTCAGTTCCTGAAGGAAGTGACCTACCTCACTTCCTTGGTGATGGAACTCTCTGAACTTGGGATCCAGGAAGCCAGGCACTCAGAGCCAGTCCCAGTCCCAGTCCCAGTGGGTTCACTTGTTTGGATTTACCAAGGACAGAGTCAGTCTTTTTGGTACATACTGATGTGTGGATGGCTAAATGCCAGGAAAGCTCTGAAGAGGGGCCTTTCCTGAGAAAGCAGGTAGTGACTCACTGATTGATGCTGAAAACTTTACAGAGTTGGTAAAGGAGACCTGATCTGAGACAGGACAGTCCATTTCGAGGGAGCAGAGTAAGGCCCATCAGTCTGAGGACACTCTGGATAGTCACAGACCTACTTGGGGGAAGGAGGTGCCTTTGTGGTTGTGGATGTGAATTTGTGTTTTTTTATCATGTTCTGAGAATAGGTAGGAAAGGCAGTATGTTTGGTTTGGAGTGGACTGTTTTTAGTAAGTCATTTGACTTGGCGAGTGTTTCTATGTTTGTGTATCCCACTTTTTCCGTGGTTGTAGATATTAGAAAAGTGATTGCATCAATGGATGTGTCCTGTCTAGTAGAAAGCATCTCAGCACACATCCTTCCCAATTTATGAATGGACTGTGGCTTGCCTTATATGGACAACACCTACTTCTTTCCTTAGTTCCTGTTTTCTTCCTGAATTCTGGCCACTCTCGAGAATAGGCTCATGTTTTTTTGTCCAAGATATGGACCTCCGTCGAGTTCTGTGACATGGCCATGTACTGGATAGATGAAGGGAATTGGGAGCATCTCTGAAAACTCGGATATCAGTGTGACCAGTAAAGTCTCAGTAGAGAAACAATGCTTTGTGCCTTTTGCTTACCTACTGTTCTGTTGACCTGAATGTCAGGAAGGTCTTTTCCTCAGGCCACCAGTTTGTGAAGCCTGAAGAAAAGTGCTTTCAATTGGAAATGAATGAGCATCACCTGTGGCTCTTTGCTTAATTGCTTTGGAAAGGGATGTGTCTGAAACATCCTTTCGGCTCTGAGAGAGGCTGTGGCTTTGATTTTCAGCACCTGATGGATCTAAAGAAAGATCCCATGTGTGCATCCAAAACCAAAATGGCAAAAAGATCTGTCATTGTGGATGAAGTCTCTTGCTTCCTCTGTTAGGTTCCTGACCTCCATCAAGTAAGTATAGGGATCCTTTGAGACAAATGAGTTCTTCAAAGCCCTGCAGCAGTGCTTGGGTTCTCACATGACTCCAAATCACATAAAGAATCTGTACCTCACAGTCAGTAGGCTTCAAAATGAAGAAACAGAGCCGTATTACTTCCAGGCCTATTTGATCAATCCTGGTTTACAGGAAGGGTGTCCAGGAAACCCTGACTTTAGGAAAATGAGGGGCAAGGGAACTTATTTTGGACACTGTCTTGGGCTGCGCCCCTTATGGAAACCTCCAGCCAGAGGTTATGATGAATGTCTACATGGAAGAATATGAGGGCCATGTGGGAGTATTTTGGTTTTAATTGAACATATTATTAACCCTAACCATACACTGTTCCCTCAATCTAAGTATTCAGAAAAGCAGGGACAGATTTGGTCTTACAATACAGGAATGCAGGGGATCTTCCACCTGCTGAAAACTTCAAAGTTCCATGCAGAAATGATCCCTGGAGAAGATGTAGGCAGCTATGAAGGACCTGAGAGAGCAAAAGGCATCTTCCATGGCAAACAGCCTGGTCAGGATGAAGGGTTGTGTCTGAATCAGATTCTCTCTTCTTAATGTAGAGGAGAGGCCTGTGTGGAGAGCTGTTCCCAGGTGACTATTGTTTCTTTACCATTCTAACTTGTGAAAGTGTCACAGGAAGTAGGGACATCCTCCATGTTATGAGACCTTAGGAAGCAAATGTTAGGACAAATTGGTTGCCAAGGCAGTGACCTCATTCAGTTACTAAAGGAAGTGACCTCACCTCACATCCTTGTTGATGGAACTCTCCAAATTTGGGTTCCAGGTAGCTAGGCACCCAGGCCCAGTCGCAGCACCAGTTCCAGTGTTCTCACTTGTTTGGATTTTCCAAGGACAGAGTCAGTCTTCTGTGGTACCTACTTATGTGAGAATGGCCAAATTCCAGACAAATTCTGAAGAGGGGCCCTTCCGGAGAAAACAGGTAGAGGCTCACTGCTGGCTCCTGACAACTTCACAGAGTTGGCCAAGGAGTCCAGATCTGAGACAGGACAGACCATTTCTGGGGAACATAGTATGGCCCTCCAGTCAGAGGACACTCTGGATAGTTCCAGACCCACTTGGGGGAAGGAGGTGCCTTTGTGGTTGTGGGTGTGGGTTTGTGGTTTTTTCTTTTGTTCTGAGAATAGTTAGGAAAGGGGGTGTGTTTGGTTTGGAGTGGACTGTTTCTAGTTAGTCCTTTGACAAGGCGAGTGTTTTTAGGTCTGTGTATCCCACTGTTTTCGTGGTTGTAGACATTAGAAAAGATAATGCCTCAATGGGTGTATCCTCTCAAGGAGAAAACTTCCCAGCATTCATCCGGCACAATTTATGAATGGAGTGTGGCTTGCCTTATCAATGGGCAACACCAACTATCTTCCTACGTTCCTGTTTTCTTCCTGAATTCTGGCCACTCTCCAGAATAGGCTCATGATTTTGTGTCAAATATATGTACCACTTCCAAGCTCTGTGACATGGCCATGTACTGGTAGCTGAAGGGAATGGCAAGCATCTCAGAAAACTCAGATATCAGTGTAGCCAGTAAAGTCTCAGTGGAGAAACCCTGCTTTGGGCCTTTTGATTACCTATTGTTATGTTGCCCTGAATATCAGGAAAGACTTTGTCTCAGGCCACCCCTTTGTGAAGCCTGAAGAAAACAGTTTTCACATGGAAATGAATGGGCATTACCTTTGAGTTTACAATAAAACCTTCACAGATTTGGCTCTCATTAAGTTAAAAATACTTTTAGATTGTATCGCTGTGTAAAAAGTAACATGGAACTGTACATATCTTATTGATAACAAGTTTAATTGTAGAACACAAATGATATACATAAATCTCCAACATGTTTTTCTTTTAAGCCTAGAATTACCATACAACCTTAGAACACCAGCTTGATACAATGGTCTTTGCAAGCTTCTACCTTACAGACTTGTATACCTGGAAGATATGAACACATTAACACCACAATTACATTGATGTTTTTGTATTAAACAAGTTTAGATTTTAAAGAAATAACATGGCACAATTTTATAAAAACAGTACTTGTTTTACCAGCTGTTTAATTTTTTAAGATTACTTGCTCAAAACTTACACATATAACCAAGTTACACACACCTTTTTTTTATTATTTACTTAAACCCTTTTAATTACTTAATCATATAGACTCTCTTATCCAGAAACACGTTTTTTCTCTATTATATCTATATCTAGAACCTTTTAGTTTCTCTTTTCCATCTACTAACCTCTTTCTGTTCACATTTCAATACAATGCTTTTAAATTTCTGAATTTAAGCAGATTATTTTATAGACATCTACATTTTATTAGGGCCTTTTTGAAAACCTAGAAAACTTATAGGCCTAATTTTAAAGACATCTTTATTTTTATCTGTTTACCCAATTTGAATTAAAACATATGAATCACGTGAATCAAAGACATTTGGATACATTTTTAAATTTTTCATGAGCGCTCCTCATCTGTCAATTGTCATATCCCTGCATGATATATGGACATACACACATACAGACATACCAACATACAACACGTAACACAAATGTAACACATAACACAATAGTAAAGGCCTTGTAGCTTTTTTCAGGTGAAATCTCCATTGCAATGCTGAAAACTCCAGAGTCGATCAAAAATAGAACTGATCAGAAAACATTAACCCATCAGCAGAATCAAGATCATGAGCTCAAAAAAAAAAAAAATTACAGAATCTAAGAAAAGCAAGAGTCCTAAAAATGATGACTGGCCAGTAATTAGTAAATACCATATTATATACTTTTTTGGTTAGGTCTAGTTTGAGCTCAGGTAAAAAGACACATTTACTCTTTTTATCTGTCTCCTGCTGAGTGCTGCAGGCTTCTTTTATTTGCATATCAAAGTAAGTCCTGGCTGAGGTCTGGAAAACTGGAAAGACTGGAATTCTGAGAAGAAACCTCACGCCTAAGGCATTTATCTATAAGTCATAATTTCCAGGTTTGGATGTTGAAAATTTTGATGCAAGTTTAAGATGTAATTCTCAAAATTTTATTTCTTTAGATTTTTCTACACTAGAAAAACTTGCTCACACAAAACTGAAAATAGGATCATTTTTTGATAATATTAATGCCACCATCAGAAGAAGTTTCTATAGGATCATTAAGCCCCTTTCTTTCTTATGAAGTTTCTAATAGTATTAAGTTAAATTAAATTGGCTGAAAAATTTTTAAAAAGAACCACATGCTACCATGTGTATCCAAAATTAAGCTTTAAAAATTTCCAAGACTGTTGCTAATTAATGTCATTTCAATAAGCCAGACCAACGTTTTAATTTAGTACAATTTTTTAAAATCTTACACACTGATGGGAATAGATACCATATCATAATTTATTATCTCTTCCCAAGTTAATGCACTGATATATCTAGTGAAATTTTTTCAGGCTGTCTAGTTCAAAATTAAAACTCTTTATTTTTTTTTTACCCTAAGTATTTAAGTTTCCTAGCATGAACTACCTGAAATCAAACTAAACAATTGTTTAAACCCAACTTTTAACTGTAAGATAGTGCAATGCTTTAGAAACCCATTTAGATACCAGATGGTTAAAATAAAACAATCATTTCTAGATACACATTCACCCTAGATCATCCCCAAGAAACAATCTATAATATCAACATATTAATGCATTCATTGTCCCTTTTGTTAAGTAAACACAGGTGGAGAAATCCTTAAAGTGCACGTAAGGAATAAGGGAGTTCCCCACAGCAAAATGGATCTGGCAGCTGCTGGGAGTCCCTTAGCCTCACCATTTACTTACAGGATTAGTTCCTCTGGTTTGCTTTGACCCCAGGCACCAGGCATATTCTATGTCTCCCAACTTTGCAGTAGTCAGCTCCCAAAAATTTCATTCTCTGCTTCAGTTGTTTTGAGTGCTAGGCTTCCCCAAGAGGGCAGAGTGGGGTTTATTTAAAGTCCCCTCTGGGGTGTCAAAATTTATGACTGAAGGCTTGGTTCCCATCCCAAAGCCAATTAATGCCAATTTAATAATGAGGACAGGGTTTTGAGAAAACTTTAAGCGAGATATCAAAGTTCTTAGACCCCAGACATTTCCCTCTGCAGTGGGCATGCTCAATCCAACTACGGGAAGAAAAGAAATCACTGCTTCCGTAATCTTGCTTAACAAAGGGGAGTAAAGTTTATCAAAGTTCTTTAAAGCACAGCTAAGAGAGGTGAAAAGGTGAGAACAGAAAAACTGGCGGTTCTATTGACTTTTGGTCCCTCACAGGAGAAGCATTAGTTTAAAATTTAGCTAAAGTAACTTCCACATATGTAATGCAGGTTGGAACTCGGGACTCTGCATCGGACCAAACAATGCCATCACATTTAACAGAAACACAGATAAAATGACACACAAAGACCATCATGAAGCTCCCGTTTGTTCACAACCCCAAGATCTACAATCTTGTGACTCAGGGAGAATGGAGGGAAGAGGGGGAGGAGTAGAAGGTTTGAGTGATAGGATCCTGGGTGAAGGGGTCGGATTGGAGGCAGGGACCAGGAATGGCTTCAAGGACAGAGGCATGGAATGGCTTTGTCCCATATTGAGAGTTTCTCAAACAGAGACAAGGACAATACAAACGTGACACAAACATGTACACACAGTTAACATTTAACACGAGTTCAGAAGTAAAGATTAGAACCTAGTAACTGGCAAAACCTGATGGGTTAGACCACAAAGACAGACAGTGAATTCAACCTGAGAGAAAAAAAGTAGTCAGCAAGATATGATGGGTTGCCAGCAGAGTCACCTAATGTGGGCTCATTCGTCCCTCCTCACCTAATGAGAGCACATCCGTCACTCCCCGAGTCCTCCAAGGCATCCCTTGCAAGGACATGGCCTGTGGCTTTAGGACACGTTTGTCCACCACTGACAGGGGGAACTTACGTTCTCCGCTGGAAGCCACTCTGCCAACCTAAACCAAAAACGCAAAAATGGAACCTGAACAAAAAGCTCTGAGTGATCAGAAGGAAAAATGAAAAGAAGCGCCTTACTTACCTCCAGAGGGGTCTGTTGGGGTGTCCTTGTCCTATGCCGCGTGATTCCCAGCCAACGCACCAAATGTAAGGGTCCGGTTAACGTCGGAGGAAGAGACCACCAAGAGAACGCGGCTCATGCAACAGAAAAAGGCGTTCATTGAGGATCCAATCCAGCATGCTGGGGCTACGTGCTCACTCAAGAAGGGAGAGCAGCCCAGAGCCCCGAGCAGGGGTTGAGCAGTTCGTAAGTACACTTTTTGGGGAGGGCGGGACTTTACATATATCACAGTCTCCTTTAAGAAATCAACATACACCGCAGAAAAATCAAACAACAATTCCTAAACATGATTAGTTCATTCATTGGCAGGAACAGGTCAGGCGGGAGTGATAGGTGAGTTCTAAAGCGAGGTACACATTCAAACAGATTGGTTTAGGCCTTGCGATGCCTATGTGCCAGGCCACACAGGGTCCTAGGTTATTAAACAACCAGGCGGTCAGGGGGAATATTTACTGGGCAGTCCAGAATTGTACTACAAGCTACAGGAATTTCAGGTTTTGCATGTAGCATAGGAACTTAACAATACCTGGTCCTTTACATTTTAACTCAGGCCTTGCAGCTTAGAAACTTTACAAAACCCGGTCTTTTACACTTCAACTTTTACACTTTAATTTCAATTTATTTTACCCTTTCAGATCACTCCTGGTGCACAAGAAGGGTGTCCAAGCCACCCTGAATTTAGGCAAATGAGTGGCAAGGGAGCTTATTTGGGACACTGTCTTGGGCTGTGCCCCTCATGGAAACCTCCAGCCAGATGTTATGATGAGTGCCTTTATAGAAGAAGAGGAGGGCCATGTGAGAGTGTTTTGGTATTAATTGTGGTCATTTGTGTGACGGTTGGAAGAGATGACTGGGTCCACCTGGGCTTGAATTCTTGTGTGATTCCCCTTAGAGACTGATTTCTGGAACTGAACTCAAAGAAGTATTGCCATGAATTGTGGTGATATTTTAAGAGGTCAAGCATGAGAGTCGCCCTTGGAAACTAAGATCAAGGCCGAGGGTGGCTTTCCACAGAGCACTGGGAATTTCAGCAAAGATATCCCATGGTTTTATTCTTAAAGACTTGGTAGCCATAGTTGAGAGTCAAAACACACATGGACCTCACATTGTAGACCTCAATGGGCCTGGCTATATCTAACCTTTTGGCCACTCTTTGGGAAGCCTTGCCTATGAGAGTTCTCCAGAGTTTCATTGAAATGAGCTTCCTCAACATTTAATGGTTCTTGAAACCCACAGTGCATACAAACACAATAGAAATACAAGCAGTTCAGAAGAGGCATGGTGTATAGTTGGACTTGCCTTTTGCATTATGTAGGGTAGGTGTTATAAATCTATTTAATTTTTAATTGAAATAGTTCTCCTTGTGTTTTTAAAGTTAATAAATATGTGAATTCCTGTATCCTTTTCTCTGTAGCCTATTCATCACATGTATTTTTATATAAACATATTGAATCCTACCTGGTATCACATATACATTCTTGTGAGGTGGCTGACATGGCAGATACAAATTATGACAAGAGATCACTCCTCCTAAACGCTATTGGATCATAAAATTCAGCCTAAGGGTAACCTTTCTAGTTGAACAACATTATTCATAAATCCATGTTCAGTAAAATTAATATTTTTGGATCTGTGGACGATATATATTACATCATGAATTTCAATTGGCATATATATTGCCACTTTATAATGTCTGTGTGTGTTTTGCTCTTTGCTTAATTGCTTTGGAAAGAGATGTGTCTGAATCAGCCTCTTGGCCCTGTGTGAGGCTGTGGCTTAGATTCTCAGCACCTGATGGATCTAAAGAAAGATCCCATGGGTGCATCCAAAACCAAAATGGCCAAAAGAGCAGTTATTGTGGATGAAGACTCTCACCTTCCTCTCTAATGGCCCTGACATCCATCAAGTGAAAATAGGGATCCTTTGGGTCAAATGAGTTCTTTAAAGCCCTGCAGAGTTTAGCCCATAGGTGCTTGGGTTTTCACATGAATCCAATTTACATAAAGAATCTAAACCCCACAGTCATTTGGCCTCAAATTGAAGAAGATAAGGGGCATGTGGGAGCATTTTGTTTTGAATTGTGGTAATTTGTTTGGCGCTTGGAACAGATGACTGGGTCCACCTGGGCTTGAACTCTGGTATGATTCTCCTTAGAGACTGAATTCTGGAAGTGACATAAGAGAAGTATTGTCATGAATTGTGTTTGGATTTTACTAGGCCATGCAACCTAGATCTCAGGTATTAATTGTGGTGCAGGGAGATCTAGGTGCAGGGTGGCTTTGCCCAGAGCACTGGGAATCTCAGCCTGGATATCACATGATTTTATTCTGAAATTCTTTAAAGCCACAGTTGAGAGTCAAAACACACATGGACCTCACATTGTAGACCTCAATGGGCCTGACTTCATGTGACCTTTTGGCCACTCTTTGGGAAGACTTGCCTGTGAGTGTTCTCAAGATCTTTCATTGAAATGAGCTTCTTCAACATTTAATGGTTCCTGAATGAATTGAAACCAACAGAGCCTCCAACTTTATCCTCAAAAAATGGCTTGATAAATACCATGAAACTTTTGAAATTCCCATGACCAGGTGGCACTGGAAAAATTTTGGATGTCCTGTTGCTGATCATGAGTGTATCTCACAGTGCCTTGACTGACTGGGTTTAATGAAAATTGTGTAGAACAGTGATGCCAGTATGTTGGAGCCTGTTCATTAGTGGGCCTAGAGCAGTGGTGTGAAGGTGTGTGATAAAACATGTGTGTTGGGGCATGTGGATCTGCCATTGGCTTCCAATTGCCTTGTGACTGACAGGGTACAGCCAGCAGACCCTTATATGTAAAGACATCTTGTTATATGGATAGGTTTCTGGACAATGTTCAGAATCAGGTTGCTATGGACAAAGGGGCAACCTATGTGGGACAGAATCCTGGTTGGTGCATTCTCATGCAGACTGTGTCCCTCCACACGTGACAGAACTCCCTCCAGCACTGTGTCCCAGTTGAACTCCTTGTATTTCATGAAGCAAATACCAAACTCCCAGTGCACCAAGGAGTAACACCACGAAAATTGGAGCATGACCAAATGGCTTCACAGTCAACCCGGGGAGACACTTACACCCCAGTGGCCATAGTTTAACTACAAAAAGAGTATTCAGCACTGCTGCCTCATTTTCATTGGAAAATTAGAAACAATGTCCTTCAGGTCACATATTTGCACACCCAGATTTGATGGTCACACAACAAAGGAAGCTAAAGCTCCTGACAACAACATGTATTTTAAGAGCCCAACCTCAGAGAGTTTCTCAAGAAGTCTTTACACAAGCAGAGCTCAATGTTTGTGGAGTGTTTACCCTGTCCCTTACTTTTGGAAACTCCTCTACCACCTACAAGTTTGTGAACTCCTGAGCATTTTTTATTCCTGATATGTATTTACAGATTTTCTAACTTTTCTCCTCTAATTGTATCTTACTTGGAACTAAGGTAATGTCAAGGCAATCTTCTGGATGAGAGTGTGAACATTTTTGTGTAGCACATATTTGCATACCAATTAGAGTCATTTTCCATATTTCCATTCGAAATACTGAATCCTTGACACTAACGCATACCCTAATAGACTCTGACTACTACTCCTAATATGATGGAGAAAAATAACACAAACAGAATAGGAATACAAGCTGTTCAGAGGAATCATAGTGTATAGTTGGACTTGTTTTTTGCATGATTAATTGTAGGTGTTATAAATCTAGTCAATTTTTAATTGAAATAGTTCTCCATGTGTTTTTAATGTTAACAAATATGTGAATACCTATCTCCCTTTCTCTGTAGCCTATTCAGCACATGTATTTTTAAATGCACATATAGAACACTACCTGGTATCACACCTACATTTTGTGAGGTGGCTAATTTGGCAAATACAATTTGTGAGAAGTGATCACTCCTGTTAAACTCTGTTGGAACTGAAAATTTAACCTAGGGGTGCGTTTCCTAGAAGAACAACATTATACATAAATACATGTTCTAAAAGAAATAATTTTGCATCTGTGGAGGATATATATTTCATGATAAATTTGATTGCTAATTTATTGTCTGTGTGTGTTTTTTTGTATATATATATATATATATATATATATATATATATATATATATATATATAAATATACATACACTCTCCAGATTTTTCAAAATATGAAATATATGTGTCTTATAAACACTCCCTAAATTCATTCATGTTCATGTATATGGATTTATAATCAACTTTTCACAAGATCATTCTCAGAAATATTCATCCACCTGAAATACATATTGTTTCCAGTACTGAAAACTAACTTCAGTTAATGTTGCATACAAATACTAATACTTCTACAGTAACTGACCCAGTTTAACATCAATGCAAGTACATTCCTATGTTACATGATGTGTATTTTGAAATTCATTTTAATTCAACACTGGTACATTACTATTTCTTCAATTTATGCACATCATAGGATATATATTTCATCCACAAGTTAGCAAACTTATAGGCATTTGTTTCACTTTCAATCACTTCCTGCTTCAGAACACATGGATTCTTCCAGGTTTCTTGACTGGTCTTATAATGAGACTTCTTTCGAAATATATTATTTTTGATTTCTTTTATCACTTTTGAAGCAAAACTGACACTCACTTCATGATAAACCATAACTATAATATCACCATTAGATGTATAACTGGTTGGAATGAATGATTTTATAACAATATAGTATTTTTTATATATTCTCTTATATCAGTTTATTCCATTATTTAAAGTGGAACCAGTTATATTATTTATTCACTATATTGTCTATTCATGCATTATCTCTATATTCATAGACACAGGGTACACCTCTTAGTACCCCCAATACTAATTTATTAGTCTTCTAAATATTGCTCCCAGAAATGGTGGAAGAAATACTCATGTCACCTGATCTACATATGCATGTTATCATAGTAATATTCTGGACACAAAATGCAAAAGTCACATGTATGATTGTACCAAAGCCTAAATGGAAACTGAACATGGATTACTAATTACATCCATATCCAGGTTGCCTAATGCTCTCAAATGTCAATCCTATTGGTGACCACATTTTTGTTTCTTCCTAAGATTATATATTCAAACTCAAAACTGTTGGAAATGTCTAGTTTTTTCACTCACTTTATACTTTGCCTGATTTCCTAATGTCTCTATTGATATCTACTTTCCTACATATTTTTTCCAGTTCAACATTGTGACTGACCCTTCACATGTGCTGACATTGACATTCACTCTCTAACCGAAACCCTATTGCTAATGAACTTTGGTCCAAATCCTATACTCTATCTTCTTCCGAAACATACTGACTATCTTCCTGATCCTATCGACTATCCCTTTTTGAGTGGATGTACTCTACTACATTCAATCATCTGAGGTACAAGGTCCTATGCCATTGTATATCGATTTTTCTGAAACATGTATGCAGAACATAATTCAAAGCTACGTGTCCCAATCTATTGCCAAATGCACTTCTGAGCTTCAAATCTTACCTAGATTTCTGTTTTCATACTTATATTTAACCACTATATTTCTATATATTGCAGGTTCCCAATAACCTTATTCATCCCACAGAATGATTCCTAACCCAAATCGAACGTGTTATTAACCCTAACCATACACTGTTGCCTCAATCTAACATTACAAAAGAGCAGGGACAGGGCTATTCTTTCAATTAGGGATGTAGGTAATCTTCCAACTGCTGAGAACCTCAAAGTTCGATGCAGAAATGATCCCTGGAGAAGATGTAGGCAGCTATGAAGGACCTGCATGAGCAAAAGCCATCTTCCATGGCAAACAACCTGGACAGGATGAAGGGATGCGTACGCATCAGACTCTCTCTTCTTAATGTAGAGAAGATGAACCTAACCAGGCCTGCGTGTAGAGCTGTTCCATGGTGTCTATTTTGATATACCATTCTAACTAGTCAAATTGTCACAGGAAGTAGGGGCACCCTCCAACTCATGGAACCATTGGAAGCAAGTGTTAGGACAAAGTTGTTGCCAAGGCAGTGACCTCATTCAGTTGCAAAGAAAGTGACATACCTCATTTCCTTGGTGATGGAACTCTCTGAAATTGGGATGCAAGAAGCCAGGCACCAAGAGCCAGTCCCAGTCCCAGTCCCAGTGGGCTCACTTGTTTGGATTTACCAAGTACAGAGTCAGACCTTCTTGGTACCTACTGATGTGAGGATGGCCAAATGCCAGTAGAGCTCTGAAGAGGGGCCTTTCTTGACACAGCAGGTTGTGGCTAACAGCAGGCTCCTCACAGAATAACAGAGTTGGCCAAGGAGACAAGATCTGAGACCAGACAGGCCATTTCGAGTGGAACATAGTATGGCCCACCAGTCAGAGGACACTCCAGATAGTTAAAAACCTATTTTTGGGAAGGAGGTGCCTTTTTGGTTGTGGGTGTGAGTTTGCGGTTTTGTTTCATGTTCTGAGAATAGGTAGGAAAGGTGGTTGGTTTGGTTTGGAGTCGACTGTTTCTAGTAAGTCTATAGACAAGGCGAGTGTTTCTATGTCTGTGTAGCCACTGTGTCCGTGGTTTTAGACATTAGAAACGAGAATGCATCAATGGAGGTGTCCTGTCTAGTGGAAAGCTTCACAGCATTCATCCTGCACAATTGATTAATGGACTGTTGCTTGACTTATGGATGGGAAACACCTACTAACTTCCTAAGTTGCTGTTTTCTTCCTGAATTCTGGCCACTCTCCAGAATAGTATCATGGTTTATTGTCCAAGATATGTACCACCTCCAAACTCTGTGACATGGCCATGTCCTTGATAGCTGAAGGGAATGGGAACATCTCAGAAAACTCAGATATCAGTGTGACCAGTAAAGTCTCAGTGGAGAAACCCTGCTTGGTTCCATTTGCTTATCTAAGTTTCTGTTGCCTTGAATGTCAGGAAGGTCTTTGCCTCAGGCCACCCCTTTGTGAAGCATGAAGAAACAGTTTTCAAATGGAAATGAATGGGCATCACCTGTGGCTCTTTGCTTAATTGCTCTGGAAAGGGATGTGTCTTAGTCAGACACTAGGCCCTGTTTGAGGCTGTGGCTAAGATTCTCAGCTCCTGATAGATCTAAAGAAGATCCCATGTGTGCATCCAAAACCAAAATGGCAAAAAATCTGTCATTGTGGATGAAGTCTCTTGCCTTCTTCTGTTTGGTTCCTGACCTCCATCAAGTGAGAATAGGGATCCTTTGGATCAAATGAGTTCTTCAAAGTCCTGCAGAACTGCTTGGGTTGTCTCATGATGCCAAATCACATAAAGAATCTATACCTGACAGTAAGTAGGCCTCAAATTGGAGAAGCAGAGCAGTATTTATGGCAGGCCTAGAGCAGTTGTGTGCAGGTGTGTGACAATACATCTGTGGTGGGGTCATGTGGATCTTACATTGGCTTCCAAATGGCTTGTGACTGACATGGTGCAGCTAGCAGAACTTTGTATGTAAAGGCATCATGTTACATGGAGAGTTTTCAGGGCAATGTTCAGAATCAAGTTCCTATGGTAAAGGGGGCAAGCAATGGGGGATAGAAGCCTGGTTGGTGCATTCTCCTGCAGACCCTGACACACCAAACGTTACAGGACTCCCTCCAGCATTGTGTCCCAGTTTAACTCCTTGTATGTCATGAACCAAATACAAAACACCCACTGCAGCAGCAAGAAACACCACGAAAAGTGGAGGATGACCAAATGATTTCAAAGTCCAGACGGGGAGACACTTATCCCCCTTTGGCCACAGTTTAGTTACAAAGAGTGAATTCAACACTGCTGCCTCATGTTCATTGGACAATAAGAATTCATGTCCTCCAGGTCACAAAAATGCAGACCCAAGTTTGATGGTCTCACTACAAAGGAAGCTAAAGCTTCTGACAACAACATATATTTCAAGTACCCAACCTCATTGTCAGTATCTCCAGAAGTGTTCAGGCCAGCAGAGATCCATGTTTGTGGAGTTTTACCCTGTCCCTAAGGTTTGGAAACGTCTCTTCCACCTCAAAGGTTGTGAACTACTGAGCATTTTCCATTCTACGTATGTATTCACAGATTTTCTAACTCTTCTCCTCTAATTGTTTCTTACATGGGGCGTGGTTATTTCAAGCCATTGTTCTGAATGAGAGTGGGAATTTTTTTGTGTGTAGCACGTATTTGCATACACATTGGATTCATTTTCCAATTTTCCATTCGAAATACTGAATCCCTGACACGAACCCATACCCTACTAGACTCTGACTACTAATTCTAATATGATGCAGAAAAGTAACACAAACAGAATTGAAATACAAGCAGTTCAGAGGAGGCATGGTGTATAATTGATATTGCCTTTTGCATGATAAATGTCAGGTGTTATAAATCCAGTCTATTTTTAATTGAAATAGATCTCCATGTGTTTTAAAGTTAACAAATATGTGAATTCCTGTCTCCCTTTGTCTGTAGCCTATTCAGCACATGTATTTTTATATGCACATATCAAATAATACCTGGTGTCACACCTACATTCTTGTGAGGTGACTGACTTGGGAGATGCAATTTGTGAGAAGACATCACTCCTCCTAAACGCTGTTGGAACTGATAATTCAAATAATGGGTGAGCTTCCTAGTAGAAAAACATTATACATAAATCCCTGTTAAGAAAATTGAATATTTTTGGATCTGTGATTGATGTATATTTCATGGTGAATTTAGATTTGCATATATGTTGCTACATTTTAATATCTGTATGTGTCTGTCTGTGTATACACACACACACACACACACACACACACTCTCTCTCTCTCTCTCCAGATTTTTCAAAATATGAAATATATGTATCTTATTTACACTCCCTAAATTCATTTATGTTCAAGTATGTGGATTTATAATCAACTTTTCACAAGATTTTTCTCAGAAATATTTATCCACCTGAAATACATATTTGTTTCCTAGTACTGAAAACTAACTTCAGTGAATGGTACATACAAATCCTGTTGATAGCCACAGCCAAGGCTCTCCAGTAAATACCATATGTACTACTGCACAACCTAAGGCAGGCATGGTCCCTAAGCCACATGCTCGTTGTTTAAACAGAGAGGGGGAGATGTTGAGAGCCACAGCCAAAGGGGCCCCAGGAAACCTCCAGCTGCCAGCAAACTTCCAGCTGCCGGCTGATGATTGGCTCCACAGCGGCCCCAGCAACATCTAGCTGATTGGCTCCTCTGTGGTGATGCTCAATGGGATGTTTCCCTGCCCTTTCAGACAACGGAGCTGCTCATTGGTGGACTTTTTTGGCTCCGCCCATGTGACCCAGCCAATCGGCCTCAAAAGGAGGAGGCTTGTGGTTGAGGGAGAGGCTTGTGGGAAGACTGTGGTGGCAGTTGGGCTCTGAGGGTTTTTCCTGAGAAGCTGTTTTGTTTGGCTTGTGTGGTTCTAAAAATAAAGTTTGTTTCTTTTGACAATTGGCTCCTGAATTGTGCCCAGCCAGACTGATGATAATCATGTAAAATGTTGATTTTAAATCGCATACATGAACTTGAATGAATTTAGGGAGTGTATAATAAGACACATATATTTCATATTTTGGAAAATCTGGAAAATCTGGTATATATATATATATATATATATATATATATATATATATATATATATATATACACACACACACAACAATAAAATGTAGCAATATATATGCCAATCGAAATTTATCATGAAATATATATCATCCACATATCTAAAAATATTCATTTTACTGAACATGGATTTATGTATGATGTTGTTCACTAGGAAGCTCACCCATAGGTTGAATTTTCAGTTCCATCAGTATTTAGGGGAAGTGATCTATTCTCATAATTTGTATATTCCAAAGTTAGTGAGATCACAAGAATTTACGTGTGTTACCAGGTAGGAGTCTATATATGCATAAAAATATACATGTTCTAAAGAGGCTACAGAGCAAAGGAGACAGGAATTTACATATGTGTTAACTTTGAAAACTCATGGAGAAATATTACAATGAAAAGTTGACTAGATTTATAACACATATCCTTGATAAAGGAGAAGGAAAATCCAAGTATACACCATGCCTCCTACAAAAGGCCTGTATTTCTATTCTGTTAGGTTTCTTTTTCTCCATCATTTTAGGATAGTAGTCAGAGTCTAGTAGGGTATGGGTTAGTGTCAGAAATTCAGTATTGCAAATGGAAAATAGGATAATGTATCCAATGTGTATGCAAATATGTGCTACACAATAATCTTCCCACTCTCACCTAGAACAATGCCTTGACATTACCTTTGCCCCAAGTGAGACACAATTAGACAAGAAGAGTTAGAAAATCTGTGAATACATATCTGGAATGGAAAATTCTCAGGAGTTCTCAACCTGGGAGCAGGTAGAGGAGTTTCCAGAAGTAAGGGATTGGGTAAACACTCCACAACCATGGAGCTCTGCTGGAAAAAAGACTTCTGGAGAATCTGCCTCTGAGGTGTGGCACTTGAAATATATATTGTTGTCAGGAGCTTTGTCTTCATTTGTAGTGAAACCATCAAAGCTGGGTCTGAATCTATGTGACCTGGAGAACATGGTTTCTTATTTTCCAATGAACCTGAGGCAGCAGTGCTGATTTCTCTCTTTGTAGGTAAACAGAGGCCACTGGGCCAAAGTGTCTAACCATGTGGACTGTGAAGCCATTTAGTCATCCTCCAATTTTCATGGTGTTTCTTGGTGCTGAACTGGGAGTTTGGTATTTGCTTCAAGAAATACAAGGAGTTCAACTGGGACACAGTGTTGGAGGGAGTTCTGTGACATGTGCTGGGTCAGACTCTCCAGGAGAATGCACTAACCCAGCTTCTATCCCACATAGCTTGCCCCCTTGACCATAGCAACCTGATTCTGAACATTTCCCTGAAACCTCTCCATATAACAAGATGCCTTTGCATATAAGGGTCTGCTGGGTGCACCATGTTAGCTAAAAGCCATTTGGAAGTCAATGGCAGATCCACATGGCACCACCATAAATATTTTATCACACACCTGCACACCACAACTCTGGGCCAACTACTCCGCAGTCTCCATCTAACCGGCATCTCTGTTCTACACCACTTTCATTATACCTATTCAATCAAGGCACTGTCTGGTACACTAATGATCAGCAACAGGAAATCAAAGGTTCTCCAGTGCCACCTCATCATGCGAATTTCAAAAATTTCATGGTATTTATCTAGCCATTTTACAAGGATGAAGTTGGAGGCATTGTGGGTTTCAATTCTTTCAGGAATCATTCAATGTTGAGGAAGCTCATTTCAATGAAAGTTCTGGAGAACTCTCACAGGCAAGGCTTTCCAAAGAGTGGCCAAATAGTCACATGAAGCCAGGCCAATTGAGGTCTACAATGTGAGGTCCATGTGTGTTTTGACTCTCAACTATGTCTGGCAAGTATTTCAAAATAACATCATATGATATTCTGTCTGAGATTCCCAGTGCTCTGTGGAAAGCCACCCCGGGCCTAGATCTCAGTTTCAAAGGGCGACTTTCATGGGTGGGCGCCTAAAATCCCAACACAAATCATGGCAATACTTCTCTGAGGTAAGTTCCAGAACTCAGTCTCTAAGAGGAATCACACCAGAGTTCAAGCCCTGGTGGACCCAGTCATCTTTTCCGACTGCCACATAAATGACCACAATGAAAACCAAAACACTCCCAAATGGCCCTCATCTTCTTCCATATAGACACTCATCATAACCTCTGGCTTGACGTTTCCTTGAGGGGCACACCCCAAGACAGTGTCCAAAATAATCTCCCTTTCCTCTCATTTGCCTAAAGTCAGGGTGGCCTGGACACCCATTCTGTGAACCATGAGTGATCAAATAACCCTGACTTTAATACTGCTCTGCTTCTCCAATTTGAGGCCTACTGTCTGTGGAGTATAGATTCTTGATGTGAATTGGAGTAATGAAAAAACCCAATAACCCATTGGCTACACTCTTCAGGGTTTTGAAGAACTCATTTGACCCAATAAATCCCTATTCTCATTTTATGGAGGTCAGGAACCTTACAGAGGAAAGTGAGAGACTTCATCCTCAATGACTGCTTTTTGGGCCATTTTGGTTTTTGATGTGCCTTCTGGAATGTTACATATTTATTTTTTTTTTTGGTTTTAGTGCCTTCTGGAATATTACATAATTTTTTTCTTTAGACATTATTGCCAGAGTTCCTATCTTCATCCCAGTGCAGGTGAAATCAAAGATAATACCAATCTACAGCTTCTGCAATAGCCATCCCTGTACTGCTTGCAGAACTTGCCTGGACACATTGTGAACTCACCTAAATGCATTGTGAACTATCTGTTGGTGCAGCGACTTGTGGTAGTGTTGGGGTATATTTGCTGATGATGTCATCGGTGGTACAATTTTTCCAAAAGGAGCCATCAATTGGCTTGGTGTATCTTCCTCCCTTCTGCGTGTCATGATCGTCCAGCTAAAATTTGGGGGGCCAACAGAGGTGAGGCAAAAAACCTCACCCACCCCCGCTGGTACAAAGACCTCTCCACAGGTGTGGCTCTATACTGGACTGGTAGTCAGTGACGGGTAAGATCCAATTGCAATGGTACCAACTTAACGGGTAAAGACCATATGTACTATTGGACAACCTAAGGCAGGCACGGTCCCTAAGCCACATGCGTGTTGTTTAAACAGAGAGGGGAAGATGTTGAGAGCCACAGCCGAAGGGGCCCCAG
This sequence comes from Callospermophilus lateralis, assembly GCF_048772815.1. Classification (NCBI taxonomy): domain Eukaryota; kingdom Metazoa; phylum Chordata; class Mammalia; order Rodentia; family Sciuridae; genus Callospermophilus; species Callospermophilus lateralis. Next base: position 1,125,861 of record NW_027514404.1, read on the forward strand.
CAAAATTCCTGCTGCCAGCAAACTTCCAGCTACCGGCTGATGATTGGCTCACAGCGGCCCCAGCAACACCTAGCTGATTGGCTCCTCTGCGGTGATGCTCAATGGGCTGTTTCCCTGCCCTTTCAGACCACAAAACTGCTCATTGGGGGACTTTTTTTGACTCCGCCCACATGACCCAGCCAATCGCCCTCAAGAGCAGGAGTATTGTGGGAGGCGGAGAGAGGCTCCTGTGGGAGGGAGAGGTTTTGGGAAGCCAGTGGTGGCAGTTGGGGCTCTGAAGGTTTTTCCTGAGAGGCTGTTTTGTTTGGCATGTGTGGTTCTAAAAATAAAGTTAGTTTCTTTTGACAAGTGGCTGCTGATTGTGCCCAGCAAGACTGTGGCATTATCCTAATATTTCTACAATAACTGACCCAGTTTAACATCAATGTAAGTAGATTCCTGTGGGAGAGGACATGATGTGTATTTTGACGTTCATTTTTATGTAACAGTGGTACATTACTATTTCTTCAGTTTACGCACATCATAGTATATATATTTGATCCACAAGTTCACAAATTTATAGGCATTTGTTTCACTTTCAATCACTTTCTGCTTCAAAACACATGTATTCCTCCAGGTTTCTTGACTGGTCTTTTCATGAGACTTCTTTCCAAACACATTATTTCCGATTTCCATAATCACTTTTGAAGCAAAACTCACACATTCTTCATGAAAAACCATAATGCTGATATAACCATTATATATATTACTGGTTGGAATGAAGGATTGTATATCAATGTAAGATTTTCTGTATATTTTCAGATATCAATTCAATCCATTATTTAAAGTTAGAACCAGTTATAATATTTCTTTACAGTATGGTCTATTCATGCATTATCTCTATAATTATAGACACAGTGTACACCATTTTTACCTCCAAAAATAATTGATACGTCTTCAAAATATTGCTCCCAGAAATGGTGGAAGAAATACTCATGTCACCTGATCTACATATACATTTTACCACAGTAATATTCTGCACACAGAAAGAAGAGGTCAAACTTATGTTTGTACCAAAGCCTAAATGAAAAGTGAGCATGGATTACGGAAAACATCCATGTCCATATTGCCTAATGCTCTCAAAAGTTCATCCTATTGGTGACTACATGTTTGTTTCTTCCTAAGATTATATATTCAAACTCAAGCCTGTTGAAAATGTATAATTCTCTCACTCACTTTATACTTTGCCTGATATCCTAATGTCAATTGATATCTGCATTCCTACTTTTTTCCCCAGTTCATCCTTTTGACAGACTCTCCACATGTGCTGACAATTACATTCACTCTCTATCTGAAACCCTATTGCTAAAGATCTTTTCATCCAAATCTTATACTCACTATTCTTTCAAAACCTACCAACAATCTTACTAATCCTACAAATTATTTATTTTTGACTGGATGTTCTCTTCAACATTCAATCAACCAAGGTACAAGGAATTATGCCATTGTATATCGATTTATCTGAGACATCTGTGCAGAATATAATTCAAAGCTAAGAATCCCAGCCAAGGGTCCAATGCAATTCTGGGCTTCAAATATTACCTAGATGTCTGTTTTCATACTTATATTTCACTTATATTCTTATAAATATCGCACGTTCCCAATACCATAATTCATCCCGCAGAATGATTCCTAACCCAAATGGAACATGTTATTAACCCTGACCATACACTGTTCTCTCAATCTAACTTTACTGAAGAGCAGGGACAGAGTTGGTCTTTCAATACAGAAATTAGGGGATCTTCCACTTGCTGAGAACCTCCAGGGTCATTAAAGGAATGATCCCTGGATTAAATGTAGGCAGCTATGAATGACGTCAGAGAGCAAAAGTCATCTTCCATGACAAACAACCTGGTTAGCATGAAGGGATGTGTCTGAATCAACATTTCTTTTCTTAATGTATAGAAGATGGACCAAACCAGGCCTATCTGGAGAGCTTTTTTTGGGTGCCTATGGTTGATATACCATGCAAACTTGTGAAAGTTTCACTGGAAGAAGGGGCAGCCTCCAACTCATTGGACTTTGGAAGCAACTGTTAGGACAAATTGGTTGACAAGGCAGTAACCTAATTCAGTTCCTGAAGGAAGTGACCTACGTCACTTCCTTGGTGAAGGAATTCTCTGAACTTGGGATCCATGAAGACAGGTACCCAGAGCCAGTCCCAGTCCCAGTCCCAGTGGGCTCACTTGTTCAGTTTTACCAAGGACAGGGTCAGTCTTTCTTGGTACCTACCTATGTGAGGATGGCCAAAGGCCAGAAGAGCTCTGAAGAGGGACCTTTTCTGAGAAAGCAGGTAGTGGCTCACCGCTGGCTCCTGACAACTTCACAAAGTTGGCCAAAGAGACCAGATCTGAGTCAGGACAGGACATTTCGGGAGAACATTTTATGGCCCACCAGTCAGAGGACACTCTGGATAGTCACAGACCTACTTGGGGGAAGGAGGTGCCTTTGTGGGAGTGGTTGTGGTTTTGTGGTTTTGTCACATGTTCTGAGAATAGGTAGGAAATGTGGTTTGTTTGGTTTGGATTGGACTGTTTCTAGTAAGTCGTTTGACATGTAAGTGTTTCTATGTCTGTGTATCCCACTGTGTCTGTGGTTGTAGACATTAGAAAAGAGAATGAATTAATGGATGTGTCCTGTCTAGTAGAAAGCTTCCCAGCATTCATCCTGCCCAATTGATGAATGAACTGTGGCTTGCCTTCTGGATGGGCAAAACCTTCTATCTTCCTAAGATCCTGTTTTCTTCCTGAATTCTGGCCACTCTCCAGAATAGGCTCATGGTTTTGTGTCCAAGATATATACCACCTCCAAGCTCTGTGACATGGCCATGTACTTGATAGCTGAAGTGAATGGGGAGCATCTCAGAAAACTCAGATATCAGTGTGACCAGGAAAGTCTCAGTGGAGAAACCCTGCTTTGTGTCTTTTGCTTACCTGTTCTTCTGTTGCCCTAAATGTCAGGAAGGTCTTTGCCTCTGGCCACCCCTTTGTGAAGCCTGAAGAAAACAGTTTTCAAATGAAAATGAATGGGCATCACCTGTGGCTCTTTGCTTAATTGCTTTGTAAAAGGATGTGTCTGAATCAGCCTCTTGGTTCTGTGTGAGGTTGTGGCTTAGATTCTCATCACCTGATGCATCAAAAGATAGATTCCATGTGTGCATTCAAAACAGAAATGGCAAATGAGTCTCTTGTCTTCCTCTATTAGATTCCTGACCTTCATCAAGTAAGAATCAGGATCCTTTAGTTCAAAAGAGTTCTTTGAACCCCTGCAGAAGTGCTTGGGTTTTCTGATGACTCCAAATCACATAAAGAATCTATACCTGACAGTCAGTAGGCCTCAAATTGGAAAAGCAGAACAGTATTAACGCCATGCCTATTTGATCAGTTCTGGTTCACAGGAAGGGTGTGTAGGCCACCCTGACTTTCGGCAAATGAGGGGAAAGGGAGCTTATTTTGGACAGTGTCTTGGTCTGCGCCCCTCATGGAAACTTCTAGCCAGAGGTTATGATTAGTGTCTATATGGAAGAACATGAGGGCCATGTGAGAGTGTTTTGGTTTTCATTGTGGTCATTTGTGTGGAGGTGGGAAAAGATGACTGCGTCCACCTGGGTTTCAACTCTTGTGGGATTCCCCTTGGAGACTGAGTTCTGAAACTGACCTTAGAGAAGTATTGCCATGAATTGTGTTGGGATTTTCGGAGGCCACGCATGAGAGTCACCCTTGGAAACTGAGATCTAGGCCCAGGGTGGCTTTCCACAGAGCACTGGGAATCTCAGCGAGGATATCACTTGATTATATTCTGAAAGACTTGGCAGCAATAGTTGAGAGTCAAAACACACATGGACCTCACATTGTAGACCTCAATGTGGCTGGCTTTATGTGACCTTGGGCCACTCTTTCAGAAGACTTGCCTGTGAGAGTTCTCTAGAGCTTCCATTGAAATGAGATTCCTCAATATTTAATGGTTCCTGAATGAATTGAAACCCACAGTAACTCCAACTTCATCCTTGAAAAATGGCTAGAAAATACCATGAAATTTTTGAAATTTCCATGACCAGCTGGCACTGGAAAACCATTTGATGTCCTGTTGCTTATCATGAGTATACAAGACACTGCCTGGTTTGACTGAGTTTCATGATAATGGTGTAGAAAAGATATGCCAGTAAGTTGGAGCCTGCAGAGTAGTGGGCCAAGAGCAGTAGAGTGTAGGTGTGTGAAAAAACATCTGTGGTGGGGCCACGTGGATATGCCATTGGCTTAGAAATGGTTTGTGACTGACATGGTGCAGCTAGCAGACCTTTGGATGTAAAGGCATCTTGTTGTATGGAGAGGTTTCAGGGCAATGTTCAGAATCATGTTGCTATGGTCAAGGGGGCAACTATGTGTGATAGAAGCCTTCTTGGTACATTCTCCTGCCGATCCTGACCACCACACGTGACAGAACTCCCTGCAGCACTGTATCACAGTTAAACTCCTTTATTTCGTAAAGTAAATACCAAACTTTCAGTGCAGCATCAAATAACATGATTAAATGTGAAGGATGATCAAATGGCTTCACAGTCCACATGGGGAGACACTTAGCCCCCAGTAGCCCCAGTTTGCCTACAAAGAGAGAATTCAGTGCTGCTGCCTCGTGTTCATTGGAAAATAAAAAAAACATGTCGTCCAGGTCACATAGATGCAGACTCAGCTTTGATGGTCTCACTACAAAGGAAGCTAAAGCTCCTGACAACAACATATATTTCAAGTGCCCAACCTCAGAGGCATTTTCTCAAGAAGTCTTAAGGCTGACACAGCTCCATGTTTGTGGTATTTACCCTGTCCCTTACTTTTGGAAACTCCTCTACCACCTTCAAGGTTGTGAACTCCTGAGCATTTTCCATTCCAGATATTTATTATGAACTCAAACAACAACAAGTGCTGGCGAGGATGTGGAGAAAAGGGTACACTTGTACATTGCTGGTGGGACTGCAAATTGGTGCAGCCAAATTGGAAAGCAGTATGGAGATTTCTTGTAGAGGTGGGAATGGAACCACCATTTGACCCAGGTATTCCCCTTCTCAGTCTATTCCCTAAAGACCTAAAAAAATACTACAGGGACACTGCTACATTGATGTTCATAGCAGCACAATTTACAATAGCAATACTGTGGAACCAACCTAGATGCACTTCCATAGATGAATGGATAAAAAATGAGGCATTTATACACAATGGAGTATTACTCTGCATTAAAAAATGACAAAATTTTTACAGAGAAATGGATGGCATTAGAGCAGATTATGCTAAGTGAAGCTAGCCAATCCCTAAAACCAAATGCCAAATGTCTTTTTGATATAAAGAGAGTAACTAAGAACAGAGTAGGGACGAATAGAATGAGAAGAAAATTAACATTAAACATGGATGAGAGGAGGAAGGGAAAGGGAGAGAGAAGGGAAATTGCATGGAAATAAAAGGAGACCCTCAGGGTTATACAAAATTACATACAAGAGGAGGTGAGGGAAAGGAAAAAATTATACAAGGGGGAGAAATGAATTACAGTAAAGAGGTAGAGAGAGAAGAGGAGAGGGGAGGTAAGGGGAGGGGGATAGTAGAGGTTAGGAAAGGCAGCAGAATACGACAGACACTAGTATGGCAATATGTAAATCAATGGATGTGTAACTGATGTGATTCTGCAATCTGTTTATGGGGTAAAAATGGGAGTTCATAACCCACTTGAATCACAGTGTGGAATATGATATATCAAGAACTATGTAATGTTTTGAACAAGCATAAATAAAAATTAAAAAAAAGAAAACTAACTTTGGTGAATGGTGCAAAGAAATCCTAATATTTCTACAGTAACTGACACAGTTTAACATCAATGCGAGAAGATTCCTGTGGGACATGATGTGTATTTTGATGTTCATTTTTATTCAGCACTGGTACATTACTATTTCTTCAGTTTATTCACATCATATTATAATATTTCATCCACAAGTAAGCAAATTTATGGTCATTTTTTTCAATTTCAATCACTTCCTGCTTCAGAACTCATGAATTCCTCGGTGTTCCTTGACTGGCATTTTCATGAGACTTCTTTGCAAACACATTATTTTCGATTTCCATAATCACATTTGAAGCAAAACTCACACAAGCTTCATGATAAATCGTACCCTAATATTAACATTAGGTGTATAACTGGTTGTCATGAATGATTGCATATCAATATAAGATTTCTTATATATTTTCAGATATCAATTCAATCCATTATTTAAAGTGGAACAAGTTGTATTATTTATTGAAATTAAGGTCTATTCATGCATTATCTGTATATTCATAAAAACAGGGTACACCTCTTTTTACCCCCAATGCTAATTTATACGTTTTCAAAATACTGCTCCTAGAAATGGTGGAAGAAAAAATCATGTCATCTGATCTACATATACATTTTATCACAGTAATATTCTGGAAACAAAATGCAAAGGTCCCACTTAGGATTGTACCAAAGCCTAAATGTAAAGTGAACATGGATTACTAACAATATCCATGTCCATGTTGCCTAATGCTCTCAAATGTCAATCCTATTGGTGACCTACAAATTTGTTTCTTCCTAAGATTAGATATTCAATCTCAACCCTGTTGAAAATGTCTTATTCTATCACTCACTTTATACTTTGCCTGATTTCCTAATGTCTCTATTGATATCTGCTTTTCTACAAATTTTCCCCAGTTCATCATTGTATCTGATTTCTTCATATGTGCTGACATTTATATTCACTCACTGCCCGAAAAAAATTTGCTAAAGAACTTTTGTTACATATCCTATACTAACTCTACTTGCTAAACATAACGACTATCTTCTTTTTTTTTTAAATTTTTTTATTGGTTGTTCAAAACATTACAAAGCTCATGGCATATCATCTTCCATACATTTGATTCAAATGGGTTATCAGCTCCCATTTTTACCCCAAATACAAGTTGCAGAATCACATCGGTTACACATCCACATTTTTACATAATACCATATTAATGACTGCGACTATCTTCTTAATCCTACCGACAATCCCTTTTGACTGGATGTTCTCTTCAGCATTCAATCATCCAAGGTTCAAGTTCCTCTGCCATTGTATATCGATTTATTTGAGACATGTGTGCAGATGGTAATTCAAAGCTAAATATCCCAATCAATGGCCCAATGCCCTTCTGGGATTCAAATCTCACTTTAATTTCTGTTTTCATACATATATTTAACCTCGATATTCTTATAAATATCACAGGTTCCCAATACCATTATTAATCCAGCAGAATGATTCCTAACCCAAATCGAACATGAAATTAACCCTAACCATACACTGTTCACTCAATCTAACTTTACAGAAGAGCAGAGACAGATTGTTCTTACAATACAGGAATGTAGGGGATGCTCTACCTGTTAAGAACCTCAAAGGTCCATGCAGAAATGATCCCTGGAGAAGATGTAGGCAGCAATGAAGGACCTGAGAGACAAAAAGTCATTTTCCATGGCAAACAACCTGGTCAGGATGAAGGGTTTTGTCTGAATCAGCCTCTATCTTCTTACTGTAGAGAAGATGGACCAAACCAGGCTTGTGTGGAGAGCTGTTCTCGGGTGCCTAAGGTTGATATACCATTCTAAGTTGTGAAAGTGCCAAAGGAAGTAGGGGCAGCCTCCATCTCATGGGACCCTTGGAAGCAACTCTTAGGACAAAGTGGTTGCCAAGGCAGTGACCTCATTCAGTTCTTAAAGGAAGTGACCTACCTCACTTCCTTGTTGATGGAACTTTCTGAACTTGGGACCAAGGAAACCAAGCACCAGAGCCAGTCCCAGTCCCAGTCCAAGTGGTCTCATTTGTTTGGAATCACCAAGGACAGAGTCAGTCTTCTTGGTACTGACTGATGTGAGGATGGCCAAATGCCAGGAAAGATATGAACAGGGGCCTTTCCTGACTAAGCAGGTAGTGGCTCACTGCTGGCTCCTGACTGCTTTACAGAGTTGTACAAGGAGACCAGATCTGAGACAGGACAGACCATTACCGGGGAACATAGTATGGCAAACCTGTCAGAGGACACTCCGGATAATCACAGCCCTACTTGGGGGAAGGAGGTGTCTTTTTGAGTGTGGGTGTGTGGTTTTGTCTCTGTTCTGAGAATATGTAGGAAAGGAGGTTTCTTTGGTTTGCAGTGAACTGTTTCTAGTAAGTCGTTTTACAAGGTGAGTGTTTCTATGTCTGTGTATCCCACTGTGTCCGTGGTTGTATACATTAGAAAAGAGAATGCATCAATGCATGTGTCCCCTCTAGTAGAAAGCATCCCAGCATTCATCCTGCCCAATTAATGAATGGAGTGTGGTTTCCATATCGATAGGCAACACCTACTACCTTATTAAGTCCCTGTTTTCTTTCTGAATTCTGACAACTATTCAGAATAGGCTCTTGGGTTTGTGTCCAAGATATGTACCACCTCCAATCTCTGTCACATGGCCATGTACTGGATATCTGAAGGGAATGGCCAGCATCTCAGAAAACTCAGATATCAGTGTGACCAGGAAAGTCTCAGTGGAGAAACCCTGCTTTGGGCCTTTTGCTAACCTATTGTTCTGTTGCCTTGAATCTCAGGATGTCTTTGCCTCTGGCCACCCCTTTGGGAAGCCTGAGGAAAACATTTTTCAAATGGAAATGAAGGGCATCACCTGTGTCTCTTTGCTTAATTGCTTTGGAAAAAGATGTGTCTGAATCATCCTCTTGGCCCTGTGTGAGGCTGTGGCTTAGATTCTCAGCACCTGATGGATCAAAAGAAAGATCACATGTGTGCATCCAAAACCAAAATGGCAAATATTCACTCATTGTGAATGAATTCTTTTACCTTCCTCTGTTAGGATCCTGACTTCCATCAAGTGAGAATAGGAATCCTTTGGGCCAAATGAGTTCTTCAAATCTCTGCAGAGGGGCTTGGATTTTCTCATGACTCAAATTCACATAAAGAATCTAAACCACAGAGTCAGAAGGCCTCAAATTGAAAAAGCCAAGCAGTATTAATGGCAGGCCTATTTGATCATTCCTGGTTTACAGGAAGTGTGTCCAGGCCACCTTGATGTTAGACAAATGAGGGGAACAGGACCTTAATTTGGACACTGACTTGGGCTGTGGACCTCATTGAAAACTCCAGCCAGACGTTATAAGGAGTGTCTATATGGAAAAAGATGAGGACCATGTGGGAGTGTTTTGGTTTTAATTGTGGTCATTTGTGTGGCGGTTGGAAGAGATGACTGTTCCACTGGGCTTGAACTCTGGTGTGATTCCCCTTAGAGACTGAGTTCTTTAACTGACCTCAGAGAAGTATTGCCATGAATTGTGTTGGGATTTTAGGAGGCCACACATGAGAGTCGCCCTTGGAACCTGAGATCTAGGCCCAGGTTGGATTTCCACAGAACATTGGGAATTTCAGTCCGGATATAACACAATTGTTCTTAAAGACTTGGAAGCCATATTTGAGTTTAAAACACACATGGACCTCATACTGTAGATCTCAATGGGCCTGGCTTCATGTGACATTTTGGCCACCCTTAGGGAAACCTTGCCTGTGAGAGTGCTCCAGAGCTTTCATTGAAATTAGCTTCTTCACCATTTAATGGTTCCTGAATTAATTGAATCCCTCAGAGCCTCAAACTTCATCCGTGAAAAATGGCTAGAAAATTTCCATGAAATTTTTGATATTTTCATGATCAGCTGGCACTGGAAATACTTTGGATGTCCTGTTTCTGTTCCTGAGTATACCAGACACTGCCTTGATTGACTTTGTTTCATGAAAATGGTGTAGAACACATATGCCAGTAAGTTGGAGCCTGGTGAGTAGTGGGCCTAGAGCAGTGGTATGCAATTGTGTGATAAAACATCTGTGTTGCGGCCATGTGGATCAGCCATTGGCTTCCAAATGGCTTGTGACTGACATGGTGCAGCCAGCAGACCCATATATGTAAAGGCATCTTGTTATATGGAGAGGATTCACTTCAATGTTCAGAATCATGTTGCTATTCTCAAGGGGGAAATCTACATGGGATAGAACCTTGGTTGGTGCATTCTCCTGAAGACCCTGACTCACCACACCTTAAAGAACTCCCTCCACCACTCTGTCCCATTTTAACTCCTTGTATTTTTTGAAGCAAATACCAAACTCCCAGTGCAGCAGCGAGAAACACCACGAAAAGTGGAGGATGACCAATTGGCTTCACAGTCCACACTGAAAGACACTTAGACCCCAGTGTCCATAGTTTACCTACAAAGAGAGAATTCAGCACTGCTGCCTCATGTTCATTGGATAATAAGAAACCATGTCCTCCAAGTAACATAGATGCAGACCCAGCTTTCATGGTTTCTCTACAAAGGAACTAAATCTCCTCAGAACATCAAATACTTCAAGTGCCCACTCTTAGAGGCAGTTTCTCAAAAAGTATTTAGGCCAGCAGAGCTACATGTTTGTGGAAGGTTTACCCTGTCCCTTACTTTTAGAATCTTCTCTACCACCTCCAAAGTTGTAAACTCCAGAGTATTTTCCATTCCAGATATATATTCACAGATTTTCTAACTCTTATCCTCTTATTGTGTCTTACTTGAGGAGAATGTAATGTCAAGGCATTGTTCTGGATGAAAGTGGGAAGATTTTTGTGTAGCACATATTTGCATACACATTGGATTCAATTTGCTATTTTCCATTAGAAATGCTGAATCCCTGAAACTAACATATACCCTATTAGACTCTGACTACTAATCCTAATATGATGGAGAAAAATAACACAAACATAATAGAAATACAAGCAGTTTAGATGAGGTATGTTTTATAGTTGGAGTTGCCTTTTGCATGGTATAGTGTAGCAGTTATAAATCTAGTCAATTATTTGTTGAAATAGTTCTCCATGCGTTTTTAAAGTTAACAAATAAGTGAATTCCTGTCCCCCTTTCTCTGTAGCCTATTCAGCACACGTATTTTTATATGCACATATAGAATCCTACCTGGTACCACACGTACATTCTTGTGAGGTGGCTGACTTGGCAGATACAAATTGGAAGAAGAGATCACTCCTCCTAAACGCTGCTTGAACTGGTAATTCAAATGTGAGTGAGCTTCCTAGTTGAACAACATTATACATAAATCCATGTTCAGTAAAATGAATATATTTGGATCTGTGGATGATATACATTTCATGGTGTATTTCGTTTGGCATATATATTGCAATTTTTAATGTCTGTCTCTGTGTGTGTATATAAATATATATATAGATACACTCTCAGGAGTATTCAAAATATGAAATATGTGTCTTATTACACACTTCCTTAATTCATTCATATTTATGTTGTGGATTTATAATCAACTTTTCACAAGATTATTCTCAGAAATATTCATCCACCTGAAATACGTATTTGTTTCTTAGTACTGTTTCCACCCCAGATATGCATTCACGGATTTTCAAACTCTTCTACCCTAATTGTGTCTTATTTGAGGTGAAGGTAATGTAAAGGCATTGTTCTGGATGAGAGTGGGAAGATAATTGTGTAGCATATATTTTTATACACATTGGATTCATTTTCCTATATACCATTGAAAATACTAAATCCCTGACAATAACCCATACCCTACTATACTCTGTCTACTAATCCAAATGATGGAGAAAAACAACCCAAACAGAATAGAAATACAAGCAGTTCAGAGGAGGCGTGGGGTATAGTTGGACTTGCCTTTTTCATGATAAATGGTAGGTGTTATAAATCTAGTCAATTTTTAATTGAAATAGTTCTCCATGTGTTGTTAAAGTTAACAAATATGTAAATGCCTGTCTGCCTTTCTCTGTAGCCTATTCAGCACATGTATTTTTATATGCTTTATAGAATCCTACCTGGTATCACACGTTCATTTTTGTGAGGTGACTGACTTGGCAGATACAAGTTGTGAGAAGAGATCACTCCTCTAAACGCTGTTGGAACTGAAAATTCAAACTATGGGTGAGCTTCCTAGTAGAACAACATTATACATAAATCCTTGTTCAGTAAAATAAATATTTTTGCATCTGTGGATGCTATATATTTTATGATGAACTTCGACTGGCGTATATATTCCTACATTTTAATGTCTGTGTGTGTGTTTTGTGTGTGTGTGTGTGTGTGTGTATATATATATATATATATATATATATATATATATACACATATATATGTATATACACACATATATAATTATGAATATATATATATATATATATATATATATATATATATATATATATATACTGTCCTGATTTTTAAAATATGAAATGTATGTATCTTAAATACACTCCCTAAATTCATTCATGTTCAAAAATGTGGATTTATAATAAACTTTTCACAAAATTATTCTCAGAAATATTCATCCTCCTGAAATACACATTTGTTTCATAGTTCTGAAAACTAACTTCAGTAAATGGTGCTTACAAATCCTAATATTTGTACAGTAACTAACCCAGATTAACATCAATCAAGTAGATTCGTATGGGACATGATGTGTATTCTGACGTTTATTTTCATTCAACACTGGTACATTACTATTTCTTCAATTTTTACAAATCATAGGATATATATATTTCATCCACAAGTTCACAAATTTATACGCATTTGTTTCACAATCACTTCCTGCTTCATAAAACATGTATTCCTCCAGGTTTCTTGACTGGTCTTTTCATGAGACTTCTTTCCAAACACATTATTTTAGATTTCCATAATCACTTTTGAAGCAAAACTCACACACCCTTCATGATAAACCATAACCTTAATGTGGCCATTAGATATATAACTGGTTGGAATGAATGTTTGTATGTCAATATAAGATTTCTTGTATTTTTTCACATATAATTTCAATCCATTATTTAAAGTCGGAACCAGATATATTATTTATTCACAGTATGGTCTATATATGCATTACCTCTATATGCACAGACAAAGGGTACACCTCTTTTTACCCCCATTACTAATTTATACGTCTTGAATATGTTGCTGCCAGAAAAGGTGGAAAAATAGTCATGTCACCTGATCTACATATACGTTTTATCACAGTAATATTCTGGACAAAAAAAGCAAAGGTCACACTTAAGATTGTAGCAAAGACTAAATGAAAAGTGAGCATGGATTACTAAACATCCATGTCCAGGTTGCCTAATGCTGTCAAATGTCAATCCTATTGGTCACCACACATTTGTTTCTTTCTAAGATTATATATTCAAACTCAACCCTGTTGAAAATATCTAATCCTATCACTCACTTTATACTTTGCCTGATTTTGTAATGTCTCTATTGATATCAGATTTCCTAACTATTTTCCCCAGTTCATCATTGTGACTGTCTCTTCACTTGTGCTGACATTAACATTCACTGTCTACCAGAAACCCTATTGCTAAACAACATTTGGTCCAAATCCTATACTCACTCTTCTTTCTAAACCTACCGAGAATCTTCCGAATCCTACCGACTATCCCTTTTGACTGGAAGTTCTCTTCTACATTTAATCATCCATGGTACACTGACCTAAGCCATTGTATATCGATTTACCTGACACATCAGTGCAGAACATAATTCAAAACTACGTATCCCAATCAAGGGCCCAATGCCCTTTTGGGCTTCAAATCTTAGCTAGATTTCTGTTTTCATACTTATAATTCACCTATATATTCTTGTAAATATCGCAGTTTCCCAATACCATTATTCATCCCGCAAAAAGATTCCTAATCCAAATCGAACCTGTTAGTTAACCTAACCATACACTGTTCAGTCAATTTAACTTTACAGAAGAGCAGGGATAGAGTTGTTCTTACAATACAGGAATATAGGGGATCTTCCACATGCTGAGAAACTCAAAGGTCCATGCAGAAATGATTCCTGGAGAAGTTGTAAGCAGCTATGGAGGACCTAAGAGAGCAAAAGTCATCCTCCATGGCAAACAACCTGGTCAGGATGAAGGGTTGTGTCTGAAACAGCTTCTCTCTTCTTAATGTAGAGAAGATGGACCAAACCAGGCCTGTGTGGAGAGCTGTTCCCAGGTGCCAATGGTTGATATACCATTCTAACTTGTGAAAGTGTCACAGGAGGTAGGGGCAGCCACCATCTCATGGGACCCTTGAAAGCAATTGTTAGGACAAAGTGGTTGCCATGGCAGTAACCTCATTCAGTTCCTGAATGAGGTGACCTACCTCTCTTCCTTGATGACGGATCTCTCTGAACTTGGGATCCAGGAAGCCAGGCACCCAGAGTCAGTCCCAGTTTCTTACCCAGTGGGCTCAGTTGTTTGGAATAACCAAGGACAGAGTAAGTCTTCCTTGGTACCTACTGATGTGAGGATTGCCAAATGCCAAGAGAGCTCTAAAAAGGGGAATTTCCTGAGAAAGCAGGTAGTGGCTCACCACTGGCTCCTGAAAACTTCACAGTGTTGGCCAAGGTGACCAGATCTGAGAAGGACAGGCCATTTCAAGGAAACATAGTATGGCCCATCATTCAGAGTACATTCCAATTAGTCACAGACCTACTTGAATAAAGGAGGTGTCGTTGTGGGTGTGATTGTGATTTTGTGGTTATGTCTCATGTTCTGAGAATAGGTAAGAAAGGCGGTTTGTTTGCTTTAGAGTGGACTGTTTATAGTAAGTCATTTGGCAAGGTGATTGTTTGTATGCCTGTGTATCCCACTGTGTCCGTGGTTGTAGACATTATAAAAGATAATGCATCAATGGATGTGTCCTGTCTAGTAGAAAGCTTGCCAACATTCATCCTGCCCAATTTATGAGTGGACTGCAGGTTGCTTTAGGGACGGGCAACACCTACTATCTTCCGAAGTTCCTGTTTTCTTCCTGAATTCTGGCCACTCTCCAGAGTAGGCTCATGGTTTTGTGTCCAAGATATGTACCACCTCCAAGCTCTGTGACATTGCCATATACTGGATAGCTGAAGGGAATAGCAAGCATCTCAGAAAACTCAGATATCAGTGTGACAAAGAAAGTCTCAGTAGAGAAACCCTGCTTTGGGCCTTTGGCTTACCTATTTTTCTGTTGCTCTGAGAGTCAGGAAGGTCTCTGCCTCAGGCCACCAATTTGTGAAGCCTGAAGAAAACTGTTTTCAAATGGAAATGAATGGGCATCAGCTGTGTATCTTTGCTTAATTGCTTTGGAAAGGGATGTGTCTGAATCAGCCACTTGGCCCTGTGTGAGGCAGTGGCTTAGATTCTCAGCACCTGATGGATCTAAAGAAAGATCCCATGTGTGCTTCCAAAACCAAAATGGCAAAAATATCAGTAATTGTGTATGAAGTATCTTGCCTTACTCTGATAGGTTTCTGATCTCCATCAAATGAGACTAGGGATCCTTTGGGTCAAATGAGTTCTTCAAAGCCCTGCAGAGGCTAGCCCATATGAACTTGGGTTTTTTCATTACTTTAAATCACATTAAGAATCTATACCTGACAGTCAGTAGGCCTCAAATTGGAGAAGCAGAGCAGTATTAAGGCCAGGCTTATTTTATCACTCCTGGTTAACAGGAATGGTGTCCAGGCCCAGCTGACTTTAAGCAAATAAGGGATAAGGGAGCTTGTTTTGGATACTGTCTTGTGCTGCGCCCCTCATGGAAACCTCCAGCCAGAGGTTATAATGAGTGTCTATATGGAAGAAGGTGAGGACCATGTGGGAGTGTTTTGGTTTTAATTGTGTTCATTTGTGTAGTGGTTGGAAGAAATGACTGGATCCACCAGGGCTAGAACTTTGGTATGATTCACCTTAGAGACTGAGTTCTGGAACTGACCTCAGAGAAGTATTGTCATGAATTGTGTTGCGATTTTAGAAGGCCACGCATGAGAGTCGCCATTGGAAACTGAAATCTAGGCCAAGGGTGGCTTTCGACTGATCACTTGGAATCTCAGCCAGGATATCACATGATTTTATTCTGAAAGACTTGACAGGCATTGTTGAGAGTCAAAACACACATGGACCTCACATTGTAGACCTCAATGGGCTGGGCTTCATGTGACTATTTGGCTACTCTTTGGGAAGCCTTGCCTTTGAGAGTTCTCCAGAGCATTCATTGAAATGAGGTTCCTCAACATTAAATGGTTCCTGAATGAATTGAAACCCACAGTTTCTCCAACTTCATCCTTGAAAAGTGGCTAGATAAATACCCTGAAATTTTTGAAACTCCCATGACCAGGTGGCACTGGAGAACCTTTGGATCTCCTGTTGCTGATCATGAGTGTACCAGACAATGCCTTGATTGACTGGGTTTCATGATAATGGTGAAGAACAGAGATGCCAGTAAGTTGAGAATGCTGAGTAGTGGGCCCAGAGCAGTGGTGTGCAGGTATGTGATAAAATATCTGAGGTGGGGCCGTGTGGATTTCCAATTGACTTCCAAATGCCTTTTGGCTGCCATGGTGCATCCAGCAGAACCTTACATGTAAAGGCATCTTATTATATGGAGAGGTTTCAAGGCAATGTTCAGAATCAGGTTGGTATGGTCAAGGAAAAAGCTGTGTGAAATAGAAGCCTGGTTGGTGCATTCTCCTGCAGTTCCTGACCCACCACACGTGAAAGAACTCCCTCCAGCACTGTGTCCCAGTTGAACTCCTTGTATTTCGTGAAGCAAATACCAAACTCCCAGTGCAGCACCAAGAAACACCACAAAAATGGAGGATGATCAAATGGCTTCACAGTCCACACGGGGAGACACTTAGCCCCCAGTGGCCACAGTTTACCTACCAAGAGAGAATTCAGCACTGCTGCCTCATGTTCATTGGAAAATAAGAAACCATGCTCTCCATTCACATAGATGCAGACCCAGCTTTGATGGTCTCAATAAAAAAGAAGCTAAACCTTCTGACAACAAAATATATTTAAAGTACCCAACCTCAGAGGCAGTTTCTCAAGAAGTCTTTAGGCCAGCAGAGCTCTATGTTTGTGGAGTGTTTACCTCTTAGACCAGGATGTAAGAAAAGAACACTGACTCCAGTTAAAATCAAATTAAAGTAAGCTTATTATTTCCACTGGCTGGGCTGCCTCTCCCTCCAAAGATTGCGAGAGCAAGAGAGCAACCCCACCTTTACTACAGCCCAGGTTTGCAGCCCAGAAAGTTACACAAAAATGGGGTAACAGATAACAGAACTCTGACAAGCATCACACTAATGGGAGTTTACATTTTTTTTTTTGCTAGCCCCAACATCAAAATTTATGAGGACCATTAGAGCCTCAGAGAGGGTCATTGTCTGGCCACAGAAGGCCAATATTTATGAGGTGTGACAAAGTTTCAGAGAGGGCTGCTATCTGGTCAGAGAGCCATGCACGGGTGAGTTTAAGGCACGGGCAGTCATTCCAAGCAGGTTCAGAATTTGCAGTAATTTACAGTAAAGCCAAAATGATTTTTTCATGGCTTTGTTGCAAGATGGCTCCCAATTTTAATCAAAGATAAGGTTGGGTCTATCATTCCCCCCTTTTCTTATGTGTCCCTTTGTAATCCTTGATAGGTTAGTGGAAAAGCACTGAGGAAATTTTAATCCCTCAGTTAACAGTCTCCAAATTTTTAGAACTCACCGAAAACCAGTCTCCCTGATATTACCTGACTTAATTAATTACTTATATTGATAGTCTATTTATTTTGGGCTCCATTGGTGTAAGTGGAGAGTCGTCTCTCATTTTGCCTTCTTCTCAGCTGAGAGAGGGTGACATGAGTGTGCATGGCGTGAGAGACATGAGTTGCCTTTTTGAAGTCAGTTGAGGAATATGAGTTGCCTTTTAGAAGTCAGTTCTTTTTGAAGTCTTGTTGAAGGAAGAACAGGTTGTAAAGTCATCTGGGGATGGGTTCTTCTATGAGAGAAACAAAAAACATGAGTATTGAATAAATGTTGCAGTAGCTGGATCATGTCACTGTATGAAGTACCCTCACCAGTCTTTAATATCCCCAATTATCAGGACTGTCAACTTAATATTTAACTTTTAGTGTTACAGTTGTCCCTCCCCATAATATACAGTTTAATAATTTAATGTCATCTGATTTTGCAAAATCCTTTCACTAGTATGACCTCTGTGTCTAATAGAGAAACATTTAATTCTGTTACTCAGGGCTGGATAATCGTACTAGCAAACACCAAGCCTACCTGTGTAGGTTAGGAATATCTGTAGGCCTTAAACTAAAAACTTCTGCCTCTGGCAGCTCCTCTTGAGAGTCTTTGTAGCCAACAGTTTTACTTATTTTGGGAGGCTAACATAAAGTGTATACCTTAAAATATTATTATTATTATTATTATTATTATTATTATTATTATTATTATTATTATTTAAAATGCCCAGGAATGGCTGTATTTTGGTTTTAACTGTCTTTGCTAAGTGTTTAAGATGAAGCAGTCAAATGACTTTTGTTTCTATCTATTGTTAGCAGTCAGCTGAGCTTTTATGGGAGTCATTCCTTGGGAAACTTGAGAGCAGCTTCTCAGTTCTGCTAGTGCAATTTGAGCTAGGTGGGTTCAGGTCTTGCTTGACCATGTGGCTTCCCTCAGAAGCATCAGGGATGTCTCCCTTTCCTGATGACTCTCCTCTTTGTAGCAAATGCACTGATTGGCTTTCTGTTCTCCAGTGGTCTCATTAATCTCCCTGATCGGGAGGTTATGTGGCCCAGAGTTGCAAAGCTCATAGAGAAGTCCCCTGTTCCCTGGATTCAGACTGACTCAAAGGGCAAGAGTCAAATATTGTTTTTTTTTGGCCCTTTTCATTTAACTTTAATTTTCAATCCTAATCTGAAACAACCAGCAAATAAATTTTAACAGCCATATATTAAGAGTACTGCACTTTAATGTCTATAAGTTTATAATTATTTATATTTTATTAATTGGGATCTTATTATTCTGTCTGTCTTGTAGTTGATGACTTATTTTCTTAAATTAACCCATGTTGTGTTCTTAAAGCAACACTTCTCTAAAACACCAACAGGGAATCTTTAGATCACTTATAAAGAAATTAAAAAATAAAATTTTTTAACAAGAATAAAAATACTTAGTTCATGTAATAGCTACCCTGAATTTTTTGGTGAGTTATATATTATATCACCTTTTTGAGATCCTAGTAATCTTGACAGAAAAAAAAATTTGAACATAACTTTAAATGAAATAAAATCTGACCTACTGCTTTCGTAGTCATTCTCACATGTAGTAAGATGGGACACAGAGTCTTATCTCAGGTAAGCAGGGCTCCTTATAAATCTTAAATGCTTTAGTTCTCAAGCTGATCTTTTTTTTAAATATCATTTTACAAAGTTTACATGAATTGTTTGAGGTCACATGAACATTAGCTCACACCATATGATATCACATTTAAAACATGAATTAAAGTACGGCTGAAAGATTTTAACCTTTACATAGATTAGGGTCTCATTAACTTAAAAATACATTTAAATTGTTCCACAATGTAAAAAGTAACATAAAACTTTACATATATTATTGATAACAGGTAAATAAATCCCCAATATATATTTTATTTACCATACAACTTCAGAACACCTGCTTGATATAATGCTCTTTTAAAGTTTCTACCTTATAGAGTTGTATAACTGGAAAATATGAGCACATTAATAGCATCACAATTGCATTGAAGTTTCTACATTAACCAAGTTTAGCTTTTAAAGAAATGGCAGTACAGTGCTCTAAAATAACAGTTCTTATTTAAACATTTGTTTAATTTTTATGATTGCTTGCTCTAGAAAATTTAAATCTTAATAAACTTAATGTTATGGGTAAACTTATGTTTAAGAAATTTTTGTCTCTTTTACACATGACTGATTTTTACAATCTTATACAGACTTTAGTACAAACTTATACAGACCTTAGTATATCAATCAGATATCAAACAAAAGTACTCATGAATGAGTAATCCCATATCAAATTTACTTTACTTATTTATCAAAATATTAGACAAATTTTTTGAACACTGTAAACCATTTTTTTGATTGAAAGAAAAGTCCTGGAACAAAGGCATATTAGACCTTTTGTAGACATTAATAGTTTATTAGATTTTTGAACACCTAGAAAAACTTGTAAGCTTAAATTTAAAGACATTTATATTTATCTGTTTACCCAATTTAAATTGAAACATTTAAATCACGTGAATTAAAGATCTTTGGATCCACTTTTTAAAATTGTTTTTATGAGTTCTTTTTAATATGAGTGCTCCTTATATATGTTAATTTGTGTATCATATATATGATATATGGACATATGTATATATATATATATATATATATATATATATATATATATATATATATATAGACATACAACACATAACAAATTGTGCACACATAATAAAAGTGAAGGCCTTGTAGCTTTTCACAGGTGAAATCTCCATTGCAATGATTTAAAAATTCCACAGTTGGTCAAAGATATTACTGATCAGAAAAACATTAACCTAGGTCTGTAGGAGCAAAATCATGAGCTCAAAAAATAAATAAAGAACCTAAGGAAAAAATTATGAGTCCTAGAAAAATGACTGGCCAGTAATTAGTAAATACCATACAATTTACCTTTTTTTTCCCTTAGGCCTTAAATAAGTCTCCTACTAAGCTTACAGGCTTCTTTCATTTGCATTTCAAAATAAGTCCTGGCTGAGGTCTGGAAGAAGAAGGAAAAAAAGGCTATTCTGAGCAGAAACCTTAGGCCTAAGGTATTTTAACCATAATTTTCATGTTAGGATGTTGAAAATTATGATACAAGTTTAAGATACAATTCACAAAATTTTATATCTTTACAAGTTGTTTTGTCAACAGATATCATACTATGATTTAGTATCCTTGTCCAAATTAATGCACTGGTACACACAGTGACATTTTCCGAGGCTACCTAATTTAAAATTGGTGAAAAAAAGACTGAATGATTGGGAAGTTACTTGCCAACTTGGAAGTAGAGTTCTTTAGTTTTCCATCCTAAGTATTTAAGTTCTCTGGCATGAATTATCTGAAACCATGAACTAAACAAATACCTAAACCCGACTTTTAACTGCAAGATTGTGGAATGCTTCAAAAACCCATTCAGATACCAGATTGGTACAATGAAACATCATCATTTAGACACACATTCAGCTAAGATCATTTCCAAGAAACAATTTATAATATTAACACATTATTGCACATGTCTTAAAGGGCTAGAAAAAAGGCACAAGACAGACAGAAATGAACTCCAGACAATGGCTGACAGACAGAACACTTTAAAAAAGAGCAAATAAGAGAAAAATCTCCTTCTCCAGTGGCACCACAGATGTCCCCACAAGGGGACCAAATGTTTTCACAGAGGAGCAACCTGAAATATAAAATAAAGTGTCTCCATGGCGACTTTACTGCATTTAGTGTCCCCTTTTTGTTTTTCTCTTTTTTTAAGAAGACAGAGGTGGCATTATCCTTGCAGTGCAGGGAACGAAGGAGGGAATTCCCTGAAGCAACAGGGCTTCGGCAGATGCTGGGAGATACTCAGTTCTTCATTCCCCAGCAGGCATTACCATCTGCACTGGGTGTGCTCCAGGCAGCCAGCTAGGGGCTTCTCTCATTCTGCTTAACAAATGGTGGTAAAGTTCATCACAGTTCCTTAAAACACAGTCCAAAGGGGTGTCAGGCTTACTTGCTTTGTTACCCATTTTCACGTTCAATATCCTTAAGATTTTATCACAGAAATCACAAAACAAAACGCACAAAAACAAACAAACAAAAAACATATAGAACACAGAACAAAACACACATACACACACACACACACACAAAAAAAAAACAGAATCCCGGTGCCAAAACAGAAAAACAGATGAGCAATTCAACGTCTTGCTAAAGCTCTGGGGTAGGAGTGCATGCGTGTCCCTCGGCACCTCTCTAACCTTCCAGAGGAATTCCCTACAGAACGGAACAGAGGACAGAACGATTCTCATTACTATCCTGGACAGGAGTGAATGTGAGCCTCCCCAGGCCACCTCTCTGTCATTAGAAGAGATCTCCCTTAACCAGATATAAGATGTTATCAAGGTGCCACTTACCTATGGAGGCCTCCTCCACCAGGTACTTGCTAATAGTTTCAGTGCGGTGGTTCACTGCAGTGCTCCCCAGACCGACGGCTCACTCCAAGGCCTTGGAACATCTCAAGTTGTGCACCCCCTAGAGTGGCTCCCCAGCCCGTAGCCCTGGAGGGAAGGCCAGCTTCAGAATTTTCAGCAGTCTGGTCTTCTGATCTGGTCGGGCAGGGTCATCTCACTGGGGAACTCCAAAATGTTGGAATAGGATGCAAGAAAAGACCAGTGACTCCAATTAAAATTAAATTAAGGCAGGCTTATTATTAAAACTGGCCAGGTTGCCTCTCCCTCCAAAAATGGCGGGAACAAGACAGCAACACCACCTTTCCTACAGCCCAGCTATGTAGCCCAGAAAGTTACACAAAAAGGGGGTTACAGATAACAGAACTTTGAAAGCATCACACTGATGGTAGTTTACATTCTTTTTGCTGGCCCCAACATCAGAAATTATGAGGACCATTAGAGACTCAGAGAAGGTCGTTGTCTGGCCTGGGAAGGCCAATATTTATTAGGTGTCACTAATGTTTCAGAGAGCACTGTTATCTGGTCAGAGAGCCAGGCATGGATGAGTTCAAGGCACGGACAGGCATTCCAAGCAGGTTCAGCATTTGCAGTAATTTATAGTAAAGCCCAAATTATCTTTTCATGGCTTTCTGGCAAGATGGCTCCCAATTCTAATAAAAGATCAGGTTGGGTCTATCAAGCCTGTCCTTTACTTTTGGAAACTCCTCTACAACCTGCAAGGTTGTGAACTCCTGACCATTTTACATTCCAGATATGTATTCACAGATTTTCTAACTCATGTCCTCCAACTGTGTCTTACTTGGGGTGAAGGTAATATCAAGGCATTGTTCTGGATGAGAGTGGGAAGATTTTTGTGTAGCACATATTTGCATACACATTTAGGAGATCACTCCTCCTAAACATTGATTTGGAACAGAAAATTCAATCTATGGGGGAGCTTCCTAGCTGAACAACATTATACATAAATTCAAGTTCATTAAATAAATAGTTTTGGATCAGTGGATGATATATATTTCAAGATGGATTTAAATTGGCATATATATTGCTACATTTTAATGTCCATGTGACTTTTGTGTTTATAATGTTTTGTGATTTATGTGGATTTATAATCAAATTTTCACAAGATTATTCTCAGAAATATTCATCCAACTTAAATACATACTTTTTTCCTAGTACTGAAAAGTAACTTCAGTGAATGGTGCATAAAAATCCTAATATTTCTACAGTAACTGACCCAGATTAACATCAATGCAAGTAGATTCCTATGGGACATGATGTGTATTTTGATGTTCATTTTTATTCAACATTGGTACATTACTATTTCTGCAGTTTATGCACATTATATATAGTATGATATATAATGTTCAATCACTTCCTTCTTGAGAACACATGTATTCTTACAGGTTTCTTGACTATTCTTTTCATGAGACTTCTTTCCAAACACATTATTTTTGATTTCCATAATCACTTTTGAAACAAAACTCACACACCTTTCAGGATAAACCACAACCATAATATTACCATTAGATGTATAACTGGTTGCAGTGAATGATTGTATATCAATATGAGATTTCTCTTATATTTTCAGATATCAATTCAATCCATTATTTAAAGTAGAGCAAGTTATATTATTTACACACAGTATGGTTTATTCATGCATTATCTGCATATTCATAGACACAGGGTACACCTATTTGTACCCTCAATAGTAATTTATACATCTACAAAATATTGCTACAGAAATGGTGGAAGAAATACTCAAGTCACCTGATCTACATATACATTTTATCACAATAATATTCTGGACACAAAATGCAAAGGTCACACTTATGATTTTACCAAAGCCTAAATAAAAAGTGAGCATGGATTAATAAAAACATCCATGTCCTGGTTACCTAATTCTCTCAAAAGTCAATCCAATTTGTGACAACATATTAGTTTCTGCCTAAGGTTATATATTCAGACTCAAACTGTTGAAAATGTCTAAACAAATTACACACTTCATACTTTTACTGACTTCCTAATGTCTCTATTTATATCTGCTTTCCTACATATTTTCCCCAATTCGTCATTGTGACTGACTCTTCACATGTGCTGACATTTACATTCACTCTCTACCCGAAACCTTATTTGTAAAGAACTTTTGGTACAAATCCTATACTCATTCTTCTTTCTAAACCTACTGACTATCTTGCTAATCCTACAGACTATCCCTTTTTTATTGGACATTCTGTATGTTATTCAATCATCTAGTGTATACGATCCTATTTCTTTGTATATCAATTTATCTGAGACATCTGTGCAGAATATAATTCAAAGCAAAGTATGCTACTCAAGGGCCCAAAGTCCTACTTGGCTTCAAGTCTTCCCTAGATTTCTGTTTCCATACTTATATTTCACCTATATATTCTTGTAAATATCTCAGGTTCCCAATACCGTTATTCATCCAGCAGAATGATTCCTAACGCAAATTGAACATGATATTAACATTAACCATACACTGTTCCCTCAATCTAACTTTACAGCAGTGCAGGGATAGAGTTGGTCTTACAATCCAGGAATATAGGGGATCTTCCACCTGCTGAGAATCTCAAAGATCCATGCAGAAATTATCCCTGAAGAAGATATAGAATGCTATGAAGGACCTGAGAGAGCAAAAGTCATTTTCCATGGCAAACAACCTGGTCAGGATGAAGAGATGTGTCTGAATAAGCCTCTCACATTTTAATGTAGACAAAATGGACCAAAACAACCCTGTGTGGAGATCTCTCCCCCAGTACCTATTGTTGATATACCATTCTAACTTGTGAAAGTGTCACAGGAAGTAGGGGCAGCCTCCATCTCATGGGACCTTAGGAAGAAACTGTTAGGACAAAGTGTTTTCCAAGGCTGTGAGCTCATTCAGTTCATGAAGGAAGTGACCTACCTCACTTCTTTGTGATGGAACTCTCTGAACTTGGGATCCCAGAAACCAGGCACCCAGGGTCAGGCCCAGTAACAGTCACAGAGATCTCACTTTTTTGGATTTATCATGGAAAGAGTCAGTCTTTCTTGGTACTTACAGATGTGAAGATGGTCAAATGCCAGAAAAAATCTGAAGAGGTGTCTTCCCTGAGAATGCAGGTAGTGGCGGCTCAAAGCTGGCTCCTGACAACTTCACAGAGTGGGCCAAGGAGTCCAGATTTGAGAACAGACAGGCCATTTCGGGTGAACAAAGAATGGCTCACCAGGCAGAGGACACTCCGGTTAGTAACAGACCTTCTTGGGGGAAGGAGGTGCATTTGTGGGAATGAGTGTGGGTTTGCGGTTTTGTCTCATGTTCTGAGAATAGGTAGGAAAGTTGGTTTGTTTGGTTTGGAGTGGACTGTTTCTATTAAGTCATTTGACAAGGCAAGTGTTTCTATGTCTGTGTATCCCACTGTGTCCGTGGGTGTAGACATTACAAAAGAAAATGCATCAATGGATGTGTCCTGTCTAGGAGAAAGCTTCCCAACATTCACGCTGCCCAATTTATAAAAGGACAGAGGGTTGCCTTATTTGTGTGCAAGACCTGAAATCTTCCTAAGTTCCTGTTTTCTTCCTGAATTCTGGCCACTCTCCAGAATAGGCTCATGATTTTGTGACCAAGATAGGTACCACCTCCAAGCTCTGTGACTTGGCCATGTACTGGATAGCTGAAGGGAATGGCGAGAATCTCAGAAAACTCAGATATCAATATTACCAGGAAAGTCTCAGTGGAGAAACCCTGCTTTGGGACTTTTGCTTGCCTATTGTTCTATAGCACTGAATGTCAGGAAGGTCTTTGCCTAAGGCCACCCCGTTGTGAAGCCTGAATAAAACAGTTCTCTAATGTAAATGAATGGGCATCACCTGTCCCTCTTTGAGTAATTGATTTCAAAAGGGATGTGTCTGAATCAGCCTGTTGGCCCTGTGTGAGGCTGTGGCTTAGATTCTCAGCACCTGATGGATCTAAAGAAAGATGCCATGTGTGCATCCAAAACCAAAATGGCCAAAAGAGTACTCATTATGGATGAAGTCTCTCGCCTTCCTCTGTAAGTTTCCTGACCTCCATAAGGTGAGAATAGGAATCCTTTGGGTCAAATGAGTTTTTCAAAGCCCTTCAGAGTCTAGCCCATTGGTGCTTGGGTTTTCTCATGACCCCAATCCGCATGAAGAATCTAAACCCCACAGTCAGTAGGCCTCAAATTGGAGAAGTGGAACAGTAATAATGGTAGGTCTATTTGATCACTCCTGGTTCAGAGGAAGGGTTTCCAGGCCACCCTGACTTTAGGCAAATGACGGGCAAGTGAGCTTATTTTGGACACTGTCTTGTCCAGCGCCCCTCATAGAAACCTCCAGCTAGAGGTTATGATGAGTGTCTACGTGGAAAAGATGAGGGCCATATGGGAGTGTTTTCGTTTAAATTTTGGTCATTTGTGTGGCGATTGGAAGAAATCACTGGGTCCACCTGGGCTTGAACTCTAGTGTGAATCCCTATAGAGACTGAATTCTGGAACTGACCTCAGAGAAGTATTGCCATGAGCTTTGTTGGGATTTTAGGAGCCCACGCATGAGAGTAGCCCTTATAAACTTAGATCAAGGCCACAGAGCACTGGGAATCTCAGCCAAGATAATCCATGATTTTCTTCTTAAAGTCTTGGCAGCCATAGCTGAGAGTCAAAACACACATGTACCTCACATTGTAGACTTCAATTGGACTGGCTTCATGTGACCTTTTGACAACTCTTTGGGAAGCCTTGCCTATGAGCGTTCTCCAGAGTTTCATTGAAATGAGCTTCCTCAACATTTAATGGTTTTTGAAAACCACAGTTCCTCCAACTTCATCCTCAAAAAAATGGCTAGATAAACACCATGAAATTTTTGGAATTCCCATGACCAGGTGGCACTGGAGAATCTTTGGATGTCCTATTGCTGATCATGAGTGTATCAGACAGTGCCTTGACTGACTAGGTTTCATGAAAATTGTGTAGAACAGAGATGCCAGTAAGTTGGAGCCTGCAAATTAGTGGGCCTAGAGCAGTGGTGTGAAGGTGTGTGATAAAACGTGTGGTGGGGCCATGTGGATCTGCCACTGGCTTCCAAATGGCTTGTGAATGACATGGTACAGCCAGCAGAACCTTCCATGTAAAGGCATCTTTTTGTATAGGGAGATTTCAAGGCAATGTTCAGAATCAGGTTGCTATGGACAAAGGGGCAACCCATGTGGGATAGAATCCTGGTTGGTGCATTCACATGCAGACCGTGACCTCCACACGTGACAGAACTCCCTCCAGCACTGTGTCCCAGTTGATCTCCTTGTATTTCATGAAGAAAATACCAAAGTCCCAGTGCAGCAGCAAGAACCACCATGAAAAGTGGAGGAGGACCAAATGGCTTCACAGTTCACACGGTGAGTCACTTAGCTCCCAGTGGCCATAGTTTAACTACAAAGAGAGTATTCGCACTGCTGCCTCATGTTCATTGGAAAATTAGAAACAATGTCCTCCAGGTCACATAGATGCAGACCCAGCTTTGATGGTCTCACTAGAAAGTAAGCTAAAACTACTGACAACAACATATATTTCAAGTGCCCAACCTCAGAGGCAGTTTATCAAGAAGTCTTTAGGCCAGCAGAACTCCATGTTTGTGGAGTGTTTACCATGTGCCTTACTTTTGGAAACTGCTCTACCACTTCCAAGTTTGTGAAATCCTGAGTATATTCCATTCCACATATGCATTCACAGATTTTCTAACTCTTCTCCTCTAATTGTGTCTTACTTGGGGCGAAGTTAATGTCAAGGCATTGTTGTGGATGAGAGTGGGAAGATTTTTGTGAAGCACATATATGCATACACATTGGATTCATTTTCCAATTTTCCATTCGAAATACTTAATCCCTGACACTAACTCATAAACTACTAGACTCTGACTGCTAATCCTAATATGATGGAGAAAACTAACCCAAACAGAATAGAAATACAAGCAGTTCAAAGGAGGCATGGTGTATATTTGGACTTGCCATTTGCATTATGAAGGGTAGGTGTTATAAATCTAGTTAATTTTTAATTGAAATAGTTCTCCTTGTGTTTTTAAAGTTAATAAATATATAAATTCCTGTCTCCCTTTCCCTGTAGCCTATTCAGAACATGTATTTTTATATGCACATATAGAATCCTACCTGGTATCACATGTACATTCTTGTGAGGTGGCTGACTTGGCAGATACAAATTATGAGAAGAGATCACTCCTCCTAAACCCTGTTGGATCTTAAAATTCAACCTATGGGTGAGCTTCCTAGTTGAACAACATTAAACATAAATCCATGTTCAGTAAAAGAAATATTTTTGCATCTGTGGATGATATATATTTCATGATAAATTTCGATTGGCATATATATTGGTAATTTAATGTCTCTGCATGTGTGTTTTTTGTATATATATATATATATATATATATATATATACTCTCCAGATTTTTCAAGATATGAAATATATTTGTCTTATATACACTCCCTAAATTCATTCATGTTCATGTGTATGGATTTATAATCAAGTATTCACAAGATTATTCTCAGAAATATTCATCCACCTGAAATACATATTTGTTACCAGTACTGAAAACTAACTTTAGTTAACGTTGCATACAAATACTAAATTTGTACAGTAACTGACCCAGTTTAACATCAATGCAAGTAGATTACTATGGGACATGATGTGTATTTTGAAATTCATTTTTATTCAACACTGCTACATTACTATTTCTTCAATTTATGCACATCATAAGATATATATTTCATCCACAAGTTAGCAAACTTATAGGCATTTGTTTCACTTTCAATAACTTCCTGCTTCAGAACACATGGATTCCTCCAGGTTTCTTGTCTGGTCTTTTCATGAGACTTCTTTCCAAACACATTATTTTCAACTTCCATAATCAATTTTGAAGCAAAACTCACACACTCTTCATGATAAATCATAATCTTAATATAACGTTTAGATGTTTAACTGGTTGGAATGAATGTATGTATATCAATATAAGATTTCCTGTATATTTTCAGATATCAATTGAATCCATTATTAAATTTGGAATCCATTATATTATTTATTCACAGTATTGTCTATTCATGCATTATCTCTATATTCATATCACAGGGTACACCTATTTGTACCCCCAATAATAATTTGTACATTTCGACACAGAAGCAAT
This sequence comes from Callospermophilus lateralis, assembly GCF_048772815.1. Taxonomy (NCBI): domain Eukaryota; kingdom Metazoa; phylum Chordata; class Mammalia; order Rodentia; family Sciuridae; genus Callospermophilus; species Callospermophilus lateralis. The sequence goes on from NW_027514404.1 coordinate 1,155,203, forward strand.
GGTCACACTTATTATTTTACCAATGTAAATGTCAGGCGAGCATCGGAGGAAGAGACTACCAGGGACTGTCTAATGCAACAGCCAAAAGTTTATGGGGGTCCAACATGCTGGGGCTCAGAGCTCCCTTGAATAGAGCAGAGAGCCCTGAGAACAGCTTAAGCAGAGCTTATATACTTTCCTTGGAGAGGGCAGGGAAGGGAAGATTATTGATGGGTCAGGGTGAGTGGGCAGTTTGCGTGCAAATGGGTGAGGGAGTACATTCTGCAGTTTTGCAGTTGGTACAGAACATTCAGGGAACAAGATTAGCGAACAGTTCTCAAGATATCAACAGTGTTTTGTTAAGCATACCGTAAAAGTGGAAGTGACAATTACCTATTTTATTTACCTTTCATTCCCCACTTTCTTTTGTTTACATTAAATCATAATAGTGATCATTGAGGATGTCACATTTTATGTCTGCTAGTGTGGTATATTGATTTCTGATTACCATAAGTTTAACTTGTCCAATTTGAGCTTGGAGAAAGGAAACTACACGGTTGAGCAAACAGGGTCCTACAGTTAGCAATAATGTGAGGATTATTAATGGACCGGCCAGGGCTGATAAAAGCATAGTTACCCAGGGGGACTCTGTGAACCAAGACTCAAACCACCCTTTTTGGGCCTCTCTCTCTTGTTGATGCTCTTCAATGCGTCTTCTTAATTTAATCATAGATTCTTTTACAACTCCAGTATTGTAGGCATAATAACAACATTCTTCCCTCAATGCAGGACAAAGGCCCCTTCTCTCATGAAGAGGAGGTCGAACCCTCGCCTGTTCTGTAAAACAACTTCAGAGAGAGAGGTTAAAGATTCTTGTAAAGCTGTGATGGTGGTTTTTTAATATCTTTAAGTTTTGGTCTATTGCTGCTTCTAATTGGGTCATTTGTTGTGTCCCATGGATTAGGGCAGTGGTTCCTGTGCCCTTCTCTGCAGCAACTACTATTCCTCATAGGATGGCTAAAGTGAAGGATACAGGTTGCCAGCGGAACCCGGTTGTATGCCCCCCTATTTGAAATTTAAATGATCCTGCCTCATGATAGAGCACTCGGGGAAACATCTGCACCATTACATAATTAATCACATCTGCTGATAATTTTATGAATAAACAATGTTTAAGTATATAGAATTATACTGTTGTAGGTATGGACAAGGCAAGGCACCTAAGATAGCACCAAAGACAGGGAAACAGTCCTATTTGGTTGCAACCGGATATAGAGGGCATTGCTTCTGTTGTAATCAATTAATCCCCTGAATCCCAAGTTTAGGTAGTTTCAGAATTTTGTACCCAACATGTAAGGGAAAAGACTCAGAAATTCACAGTCTGCAGAAGTTCACAAAAAGCAGTTTTTGGTTCTGTTTTTATTTTCCTCTTCTCTGGGAAAGATAACTTATTAAGGACACCTGGGAGGGGGAGAGCTTTTTTCTTCTCTTTTATTTTCTCCCTGCCAGCTGTTACCATGGAGCCCAGTTGGTAACTTCTTTATCTTGGAAATGTAGCCATCTCTGGAAGCCTCAGCTCAAGGCCAGAGGCCTTGTTCACATATTTTGAGAAAAACTAGTAAGGGGGTGTCTAGCTTAGAAGGGCTGATTTTTCCAGCCAGTGGCCAAGTATAACAGAGCAACACGAAAAGAGGAAGTTTATCTACACTGAACTCTTTTATAGGGACTTTGTTGCTGAAAGTCCTAAAGTCAGCCACGATGAAGACTTCTGGAGAAGGCCATTTAATATTTTTCTGTGGGCCTGGTACAAAGGGGAAGACGGGGAAGGCGGGGGGTGAGAGCAGTTCTGTGGTTCTGAGAATGAGGAAAAAGAGATATAAAAGAATAATGGGAAAAGGGTTTGGGATTTTCCTGGCAACAAAACTTGAGCAGTAGAACAGGTAGAGCAGATGGGAAGACGGGAATGAGTATCTAAAAAGCCTGTGAGGGACTTTAAATTCTTAGTAACCTGTTTTTAGTGATGACAAAGCAACTTTAAAGGCCATTTTCATTACATCTTGGATAGGCGTCTGAGGGCACTCCTCAGCTGGTTTGAGCTTTGGGTTAGCTGGTAAGAGGACCTGGTGGGACCCGGTGTGGGCACTGACAGGAGAAGAGAGGAGTGAGTGGGTGGAAGGGTACCTCAGTACCTGCTGCCTCAGCATGGGGGCAATGGTCTGAGAACCAGCGGAGGTTTGGGGTTTTGATCTAGTAATTGGAGGGGAGAAATCAGGTTCTGATGTGAGAGTGACAGCAGGGAATCTGGAGCAGAAGGATCTATTGGAGAAACATATTTCGTGATGTGAGCAAAGGAGGGAAAAGGCCTACACATAGGGGAATTTTCTTCAATCCTTTTGAGCACTTGCCGAAGTTGAAATAGTCACACAGAATTTGAGGATCTAGAGACCCCTCTGGGGGCCATCGGTTTTGGTTGTCTAATTGGTAATATGGCCAATGCTGTGAACTGAATTTGATGAGGAGTTTGGGTTCCACCAGGCAGCCCCTGTATGCTCACATCCCCATGACTTACGGAAGAAGACGGCTTTTCCCCCACACAGCCGTGGTTGTTTGTGGCTTTGATAGTCCACCGGGCAAACATAGTAATCTAGGCTAGCCAACCTGCATCAGGCTTGCGTGTCCCTACATCCATAATGTTTGTTTCCATTATCTATGGTACGGGAGAAATTTAATGGAATTTTAGTGGGATCCTCTTCATCAGAGATATCCCAATTGGAAAGACGTATACCCAGCTGACAAATATCTGGGTGGAGAGTTGGCCACCAGGTCCCTAAGGGGGCTGTATGTGAGACAGACCATACTTCTTGTCTAATAGGATTTGTGATCAGCCATCGCTGCTGAATGGGCTGATGATGGTTAGGACTAGTGGTGGCCAAGGGGAGAGTCTATAGCCTTATCCACATGGCAAATATGCAATTTGAAAGGGTTACCAGTCTTTTCCACTTTCAAGCCAGAGTCTGGACAGGGCACAGGCTTGAGATGAGAATTAGGATCCAGGAAGTGATTCCGTCTACCTTTACCACTGTAGGTTTTATAAGTAGCACCTGGTATGGTCCTGTCCAGCGGGGTTCCAGGGATGACACCTGATGTCATCTTATGTAGATGAAGTCTCTTTTTTGATATCGATGTGGAGTCTCCTCTTCACCAGGTTGGTAGGCAGTGGCCAGCTGTTTTGACAGGTATCCCTGAATTCTTTCAATAGCTTTAAGTTTGTCAAGCAAGGGGGTGTGGAAGGGATCGGTAGGTCTTAGAGTTGTGGTTAGGTCCTTACTGGAGGAGGGGCCCCAAAGAGAATTTCATAGGAGGTGAGGTTACACAAAGAAACAGAGGGAGTATTTCTTGCATGAAACAGTGCATAAGGCAGGAGCATAGTCCAATCTTTGATGCCCTCTCTAAGCTTAATTTCGTTAAGGTCTCTTTAATGGTTCTATTAATTTTTTTAACCTGTCCTGAGCTCTGGGGTCTATAAGCACAATGTAACTTCCAATTTATCCCCAGGATCCTGGCTAACCCCTTACTTACCTGGGCCATGAACGCCGGTCCATTATCAGACCCTATTACCTTAGGTAGGCCGTATCATAGAAAAATATCTTTCAGGATTTTCTACCACCATTTGTGCCTTTTTTTTTGTGGGGAAGGCTTCAATCCATCCTGAAAATATATCTACAAACACTAGGAGATATTGAAGTCCATACCTTGCTGGCTAAATTTCAGTAAAGTCCACTTCCCAGAATTTCCTGGTCTGGTTGCTCATAGGTGCTTTCCTGCAGGAAGCTTGGAAGGGTAATTGTTCTATTGACAGAACGGACAGGGTTTTGTTACCCGTTCAGTTATGTCCTTTCGCTGTGAGTCGGTTAGTGGAAAACTCTGTTCTTGATCCTTCAGGAATGCCTGCAGTTTCTTTGGACCAAGGTGTGTGAATTGATGTACATTTTTAACGTAGTGTAGGGCTTTCTGAAATTGCAGGCTTGGCTCAGTGAAGTTGAGGAGTTCAGTGCCAGTGTCGTAAGATGTTATCAAAAGCTTGCTGGTGCTCAGGGGTCCATTGGAACTGGGCATCTCCCTTTAACAGCGGGTATAAAGGAGAAGTTAAGGACGCAAACACAGGAATCCATAACCTGCAAAACCCAGTAGTCCCAAGAAACTCTTTGTGTTGTCTGCTGCTGGGGGGGGGTATCTGCACAACCGTTTGTTTTCTGGGCTCAGTGAGCCAACGTTTACCACCTCTAAGGGAATAGCCCAGGAAGACTACTTCTTGCTGCCAAATTTGGGGTTTTTTGGAAGAAGCTCTATACCCGAGTTGAGCAAGCTTACATAATAGTGCTTGGTTCCCAGACTCACAGTTTTCCTTGGTGTTGGCTGCAGTAGCAGGTCATCCACGTATTGAAGCTGGGTGACTTCGGGGTGCATAGTTCTGAAGTTGTTGACATCTCTGTGGAGGGCTTCATCAAAGAGAGTGGGGGAGTTTTTGAACCCCTGTGGGAGTCTAGTCCATGTTAGTTTACCATACGTTCCGGTTTCTGGGTCTACCCACTCAAAAGCAAACAGAAACTGACTGTCTTTATGCAGAGGCATGCAAAAGATAGCATCTTTATGTCCATACCATTTTTACTCAGGGTTCAGAGTGATAAGCAGATTGTACAAATTATTTACCATGGGGTGAATGTCCTGCACTCTGTTGTTGATCTCTCTTAGGTCTTGAACGGGGATTGTGACCAGTTCCTGGATTTTTTACTGGTAGCAGGGGAGTGTTCCAGGCCGATTGACAGGGCCTTAGGACCCTAAAGCCAGATATTTCTGAATATGGGGCCTTAACCCATCTTTAGCATTTTTGCTCAGAGGATGTTGTTTGACATTGATTGGGGAGGCTGAGGTTTTTAACTGCACTGTTCTTGGAGGTTGTTTCATGGCTAGGCCTAACCCAACAATTTTTGCCCAGGCATCTGGGTAATCTGTTATCCATTTCTGGGGTAGCTTGCCTGTTTGATCATTCTTGGGGTGTGTGAAAAGTGGATGTTCATCTTCGACTGACATTTATAAAGCCATGACTATAGGAGTTTTTAATGAAGGATTTAGAAATTTCATTTTGGGGCCTTCGGGGTTAAAAATTGTTTTGGCCCGGAGCTTACTGAGCAGATCTCTGCCCATCAATGGGGCCAGGCATTCTGGGATTACTAGGAAGGAATGTTGGATTTTTCCTTTCCCCATGTCCATGGTCCTCTTAGTTGTCTAAGTCTGATATTTACTGCTGTTAGCCCTTTGAACTAGAGACCTTTTATTTGATAGAGGGCCCAGTGGGGCCTTAAGGGCTGAGTATACTGCTGCTGTATCCACTTCAAAGTTTATGGGGTCCCCTTCACTTCAAAAGTTACCCTGAGCTCGGGGAAGGGATCTGAGCCCCGACATTCTCAATCAACCTCCAGAGTCAGAAAGGCTGTCTGGCGTGGCTGTCTCTTTCTAGGGCACTTTTTGGCTCAGTGTCCTTTTTCTTTACAGTAGGCACATTGATCTGAGGCCAAGGGTGGCCTCTGGTGGGGACCCAGGTATCGCTTCTTGTCTCCCTGTATCTTAATTTCTGGCCTATTTATTGTTGTGACCAGGACCTTAGTTAATACCTTCATCTGTCTTTTTCATCTGTCATCCTCCCTTTGCTCCCTTTCGTTCTCTCTGTTTCTCTCTTATAGGATACTTTCTCGGCTACCCTGACTAAATCTCTCAAAGTCATATCTTGTAATCCATCTAAGTATTGTAACTTTCTTTTAATATCTAGATCAGCTTGCCCAATGAAGGCCATCATGACATATGTCTTTTGATCCTCTGCCTGAAGATCGAAAGGAGTATATCTCCTATATGCCTCCATAATTCTCTCTAGAAACATAGAGGGATATTCATCAGGCCCTTGAATAATCTCTCTTACCTTGGCCAAATTATTTGGTTGGCTAGCGGCCGGTTGGAAACCCACTATTAGGGCCCGGCAATAAGTGGACAGATGCTCCCTACCTTCAAAGGTGTCGGGGTCCCAGTTGGGTCAGTTCAAGGGTAAGCCGGCTTTGATAATGTTGGGAAGTTGTGTTGGTCACCCATCTGGTCCGAGGATATTTTTTTCTAGCTTCCAGAAAGTTTCTCTCTCGTTCCTCTGTCATGAAGAGAATCCCTAGGATTTGTTGGCAGTCATCCCAAGTAGGCAGGTGTGAAAACGCCAGGGAGTTCTTTGAGTTCTTTTAGCCGGGCCAGCTTCCTCCAGGGAAGGAGGGGCTGTGTGTGTGACAAGGGGGTGTCATCTGGTGGGCGCTGGGCCGGCCTAGCTTTCTCCAATGGTGGAGAGGCTGAGTCAGCAGCAAAGGAATCCCTTAGAGGTTGTTGGGGGTTGGTGGACGACGGCAGCGGATAAGAAGGGTAGGAGAGTCCAGTAGAGTCTTGAGACTCAGGGAGAACAGAGGTTGGAGGAGGAAGAGCAGAGGGTTTGTGAGATGGAATCATGGTGGAAGGAGTAGGAGTGGGCGCAGAGACAAAGAAAGGCTTCACCCATGTAGGAGGAGATTTGCAGAGGTCCTACAAAGTTAAGATATATGGCTGTTGATCTGGATGTCTATGTGGCCCCGGTTGAAAGACAAAATCTCTGACGTTTCAAATTAGTGGGAAGTAGATGTTTCTAGGGGCTATCCAACTCCAAAGGTGGGTCATTCTGAGGCACAGAGGGTCTGCCAGGTCCAGCAATTTACTGAAAAAGAAAGATTCTGGGCCTTGCGCAGACTTTGGTCCAGTGATCAAGGGTCAGGAAGAGAGGTGTTGAAGTTCTCTGTCCCAAAATGAGAGATACACAAACAGTGAAAGCAATCACACACTACACTGACAAGACAAGACAATAAAGACAGGCAATGGACGTCCAATACTGAGGCCAGGACTGAGTAGCCGGCAAAACCTGATGGGCTGGCAATACTGAATCCGAAGCAAAATATCACTGAGTCAAGGAGACTATTGTTCCTCGATTTCCCGAGTCCTCTGGGGCATCCCCCAGGGACGTGGCCTGTGGCTCTGTGACACGTATGTCAGCCTTTGTCAGAGAGAGCTCACGCTCATCACCAATAGCCATTTTTCCAAGCCCTAACCTGAAACGTAAAACCAAAAAGAGTTCCCTTACTTACCCTGAAAGGAGCCCCTTGGGGATCTTTCATCCGCCGCTGCCGGATCTTGCTCGTGCCTCCAGATGTAAAGGTCGGGCAAGCATCAGAGGAAGAGACCACCAGAGGAATGTCTCATGCAACAGTAAATGGTTTATTATGGGTCCAGCATTCTGGGGCTCAGAGCTCACTTGAATAGAGCAGAGAGCAATGAGAACAGCTTAAGCAGAGCTTATATGCTTTCCTTGGAGAGGGCAGGGAGGGAAGTTTATTGATGGGTCAGGGCAAGTGGGTGGTTTGCGTGCAAACGGGTGAGGGTATACATTTGCAGTTTGGCAGTTGGGGACAGCACATTCTGGAAACAAGATTAGCAAACAGTCCTCAAGACTTCAACAGTGTTTTGTTAAGCATACAGAAAAACAGTAAGTAACAAGTACCTATTTTATTAACCTTTCACCAAAGCCTAAATGGAAAGTGAGCATGGATTACTAAACACATCCATATCCAGGTTGCCTAACGCTCTCAAATCAGTCCTATTGGTGACTACATATTTGTTTCTTCTTAAGATAATATATTCAACCTCAACCCTGTTGAAAATGACTAATCCTATCACTCACTTTATATTTTGCCTGATTTCCTAATGTCTCTATTGATATCTGCTTTCCTACATATTTTCCCCAGTTCATCATTGTGACTGACTCTTCACATGTGCTGACATTTACATTCACTCTTTATCCGAAACCCTATTGCTAAAGAACTTTTGGTCCAAATCCTATACTCACTCTTTTTTCTAACATACCGACTATCTTCCTAATCCTAAAGACTATCCCTTTTTGACTGGATGATCTCTTCGACAAGCAATCATCCAAGGTACAAGGTCCTATGCCATTGTATATTGATTTATCTGAGACATCTGTGCAGAACATAATTCAAAGCTAAGTATCCCAATCAACAGCCCAATGGCCTTCCTGGATTCAAATCTTATCTAGATTTCTGTTTTCAAACTTATATTTCACCAATATATTCTTGTAAATATCGCAAGTTCCCAATACCATTATTCATTAAGCAGAATGATTCCTAACTCAAATGAAACATGTTATTAAGCCTAACCATACATTGTTCCCTCAAACTAACTTTACAGAAGAGCCGAGACAGAGTTTATCTTACAATACAGTAATGTAGGGGATCTTCCACCTGCTGAGAACATCAAAGGACCATGCAGAAATTATACCCTGAAGAAGTTGCAGGCAGCTATGAAGGACCTAAGAGGGGAAAAGTCATATTCCATGGCAAACAACAGGGTCAGTATGAAGGGATGTGTCTGAATCAGCCTCTCCTTTCTTAATGTAGAGAACTGATGAAACCATTCCTGTGTGGAGAGCTGTTTACAGGTGCCTATGGTTGATATACCATTCTAACTTGTGAAAGTGTCAAAGGAAGTAGGGGCAGCCTCCATTTCATGGGACCTTTCGAAGCAACTGTTAGGACAAAGTGGTGGCCAAGGTAGTGACCTCATTCAGTTCCTAAAGAAAGTGACCTCACCTCTCTTCCTTGGTGATCAAAAAATCTGAAATTGTGATGCAGGAAGCCAGGCACCCAGAGCCAGTCCCAATCCCAGTCCCAGTGGTCTCACTTGTTTGGATTTATAAAGGACAGAGTCAGTCTTTCTTGGTACCGACTGATATGAGGATTGTCAAATGGCAGAAGAGCTCTGAAGAGGGGCCTTTCCTGAGAAAGCAGGTATTGGTTCACCGCTGGCTCCTGACAACTTCACAGTGTTGGCCAAGGAGACCAGATCTGAGAAAGGACAGGCCATTTCAGGGGAACATAGTATGGCCCACCAGTTAGAGGACACTCCGGATAGTCACAGACCTACTTGGGTTAAGGAGGTGCCTTTGTGGGTGTTCAGTGAGTTTGTGCTTTTCTCTCATGTTCTGAGAATAGGTAGGAAAGGCAGTTTTTTTTGGGTTGGAGTGGACTGTTTCTAGTAAGTCGTTTGACAAGGCTAGTGTTTCTAAGTCTGAGTATCCCACTGTGTCCGTGGTTGTAGACATTAGAAAAGAGAAGGCATCAAAGGATGTGTCCTGTCTAGTAGAAAACTTCCCAGCATTCATCCTGCCTAATTGAAGAATGGACTTTGGTTTGCCTTATGGATGGGCAACACCTACTAAATTCCTAAGTTCCTGTTTTCTTCCTGAATTCTGGCCACTCTCCAGAATAGTCTCATGGTTTTGTTTCCAAGATATGTACCACCTCCAAGCTCTGAGACATGTCCATATACTTGATAGCTGTAGAGAATGGGAACATCTTAGAAAACTCAGATATCAGTGTGACCCGGAAATTCTCAGTGGAGAAACCCTGCTTTGGTTCATTTGCTTACCTATGGTTCTGTTGTCCTGAATGTCAGGAAGGTCTTTGCCTCAGGCCACCCCTTTGTGAAGCCTGAAGAAAACAGTTTTCAAATGGAAATTAATGGGCATCACCTGTGGCTCTTTGCTTAATTGCTTGTAAAAGGATGTGTCTAAATCAGCCTCTTGGCCCTGTATGAGGTTGTGGCTTAGATTCTCAGCACATGATGGATCTAAAGATAGATTCCATGTGTGCAATCAAAACCAAAATGGCCAAAAGTCTGTCATTGTTGATGAATCTCTTGCCTTCCTCTGTTAGGATTCTGACCTCTATCAAGTGAGAATAGGGATCCTTTAGGTCAAATGAGTTCTTTGAAGAACTGCAGAGGTGCTTGTGTTTTCTTGTGACTCCAAATCACTTAAAGAATCTATCCCTGTGAGTCAGTAGGCCTCAAATTGGAGAAGCAGGCCTATTGGATCACTCCAGGTTCACAGGAAGGGTGACCATGCCGCCCTGACTTTAGGCAAATGAGGGGCAAGGAAGATTATTTTGGACACTCTCTTGGGATGCGTCCCACATGAAAAACTCCAGCCAGAGGTAATGATGAGTGTCTCTCTGGAAGAAGGTGAGGACCATGTGGAAGTGTTTTGGTTTTAATTGTAGTCATTCGTGTGGCAGTTGGAAGAGATGACTGGATCCACCTGGGCTTGAAATCTGGTGTCATTCCCCTTAAACACTCAGTTCTGGATCAATCATCAAAGAAGTATTGCCATGAATTGTGTTAAGAATTTAGGAGGCCATGCATGAGAGTCTCCGTTGGAAACTGAGATCTAGTCCTAGGGTGGCTTTCCACAGAGCACTGGGAATCTCAGCCAGGATATCACATTATTTTTTTCTGAAAGACTTGGAAGCCATATTTGCTAGTCAAAACACACATGGACCTCAATTGTAGACCTCGATGGGCCTGGATTCATGTGACTTTTAGGCCACTCTTTGGGAAGCCTTGCCTGTGAGAGTTCTTCAAATTTTTCATTGAAATGAGCTTCCTCACCATTGAATGATTCCTGAATGATTTGAAAGCCATAGTGCTTCCAACTTCATAATTGAAAATTGGCTAGATAAATACCATGAAATTTTTGAAATTCCAATGACCAGGTGGCAATGAAGAACATTTGGATGTCCTGTTGCTGATCACGAGTGTACCAGACAGTGCCTTGATTGACTGGTTTTGATGAAAATGGTGTAGAACAGAGATCTCAATAATTTGGATCCTGCTGAGTAGTGGGCCTAGAGCAGTGGTGAGCAAATGTGTGATAAAACATCTGAGGTGGGGCCATGTGGATCTGCCATTGGCTTCCAAATGGCTTGTGACTGACATGGTGCAGCCAGCAGACCCTTATATGTAAAGGCAACTTGTTATATGGAGAGGTTTCAGTGCAATGTTCAGAATCAGGTTGCTATGGTCAAGGGGGCATCCTATGTGGTATACAAGCCCTGTTGGTGCATTCTCCTGCAGACCCTGATCCACCACACGTGACAGAACTCGCGGCAACACTGTGCCCAGTTGAACTCCTTGTATTTCGTGAAGCAAATACCAAACTCCGAGTGCAGCAGGAAGAAACATTAGGAAAAGTGGAGGATGATGAAATGGCTTTGCAGTCCATATGGGGAGACACTTAGCCCCCAGTGGCCACAGTTTACATACAAGAGAGAATTCAGCACTGCTGCTTCATGTTTATTGGAAAATTATAAACCATGTCCTCCAGATCACAGAGATGAAGATGCAGCTTTGATGGTCTCACTAGAAAGGAAGCTAAAGATCCTCACAAAAACATATATTTCAAGTGCCCAACCTAGAGACAGTTTCTCCAGACGTCTTTAGGCAGGCAAATCTCCATGTTTGTAGAGTTTTTACACTGTCCCTTACTTTTGGAAACTCCTCTACAATCTCCAAGGTTGTGAACCCTAAGCATTTTCAATTTCAGATATGTATTCAAAGATTTTCTAACTCTTCTCCTCTAATTGTGTCTTACTTGGGGTGAAGGTAATGTCAAGGCATTGTTCTGAATGAGAGTGGGAAAATTTTTTTGTAGTACACATTTGCATACACATTGATCCATTTTCCAATTTTCCATTCGAAATACTGAATCCCTGACACTAACTCATACCCTACTAGACTCTGACTACTAATCCTAATATGATGGAGAAAAATAAACAAAAAAAATGAAAATACAAGCAGTTCAGAGGAGGCATGGTGTATAGTTGGACTTCCCTCTTGCATGATAAAGGGTCGGTTTTATAAATCTACTCAATTTTTAATTGAAATAGTCCTCCATGTGTTTTTTTTTTTTAAAGAGAGAGTTAGAGAGGAGAGAGAGAATTCTATAATATTTATTTTTTTAGTTATCGGAGTACACAACATCTTTGTTTGCACGTGGTGCTGAGAATCAAACCCATGCCGCACGCATGCAAGGCGAGCGCGCTACCACTTGAGCCACATCCCCAGCTCTCTCCATGCGTTTTTAAAGTTAACAAATATGTGAATTCCTGTCTCCCTTTCTCTGTAGCCTACTCAGCACATGTGCTTTTTATATGCACATATAGATTCCTGCTTGGTATCACACGTATATTTTTATGAGTTGGCTGACTTGGCAGAAACAAATTGTAAGAAGAGATCAGTCCTCCTAAACGCTGTTGGAACTGAAAATCCAAACTATGGGTGAGCTTCCTATTAGAACAATATTATACATAAACCCATGTTTAGGAAAATAAATATTTTTGCATCTGAGGGTGATATATATTACATGATGAATTACGATTGGCATATATATATTGATACTTTTTAATGAATTTTTGTGTTTTTTTTGTATATATATATATATATATATATATATATATATATATATACACATACACTCTACAGATTTTATAAAATATGAAATATATTTGTCTTATATACTCTCCGTAAATTCATTCATGTTCATGTATGTGGATTTATAATCAACTTTTCACAAGATTATTCTCAGAAATAATCATCTACCTGAAATACATATTTGTTTCCCAGTGCTGAAAACTAACTTCAATCAATGGTGCTTACAAATCCAAATATTTCTACAGTAACTGACCCAGTTTAACATCAATGCAAGTATATTCCTATGGGACATGATGTCTATTTTGACATTCATTTTAATTCAACACTGGTACATTACTATTTCTTCAGGTTTGCACATCATAGGATATATATTTCATTCACAAGTTCACAAATTTATAGGAATTTGTTTCACTTTTAATCACTTCCTGCTTCAGAACACATGTATTCCTCCATGTTACTTGACTGGTCTTTTCATGAGACTTCTTTCCAAACACATTATTTTCGATTTCCATAATCAATTTTGAAGCTAAACCCACACACTCTTCAAGATAAACCATAACATTAATATTACCATTAGATGTATAAGTGGTTGGAATGAATGTGTGAATATCAATATAAGATTTCCTGTACATTTTCACATTTCAATTCAATCCATTATTAAAGTTGGAACCAGGTATGCTATTTATTCACAGTATGGTCTATTAATGCATTATCTCTATATTCATAGACACAGTGTACACCTCTTTGTTCCCCCAATACTAATTTATACCTCTTCAAAACATTGCTCCCTAAAATGGTAGAAGAAATATTCATGTCACCTTATCTATCTATATATATATATATATATATATATATATATATATATATATATATATATATATATATATATATCTTTTTTTATCACAGTAATATTCTGGACACAAAAAACAAAGGTCATACTCATGATTGTATCAAAGCCTAAATGGAAAGTGAGCATGGATTACTAAAAACAACCATATCCAGGTTGCCTAATGCTCTCAAATGTAAATCCTATTGGTGACTACATATTTGTTTCTTTCTAAGATTATATATTCAACTTCAAGCCTGTTGAAAATGTCTAATCCTATCACTCAGTTTATACTTTGCCTGATTTCCTTATATCTCTATTGATATCTGCTTTCCTACATATATTCCCCAGTTCATCATTGTGTCTGACACTTCACATATGCTGACATTTACATTCAATGTCTACCCGAGACCCTATTGCTAAAGAAATTTTGGTCTAAATCCTATACTCACTCTTATTTCTAAACCTACTGACTATCTTCCTAATCCTTCTGACTATTGTTTTTTGACTCGATGTTCTCTTCGACAATTAATCATCCAAGGTATAAGGTCCTAAACCATTGTATTTCAATTTGTCGGAGACATATATGCAGAACATAATTCAAACCTAAGAATCCCACTCAAGGACCCAATGCCCTTCTGACTTCGAATCTTACCTAGATTTCTGTTTTCATACTTACATTTCACCTATATATTCTTGTAAATATCACAGGTTCCCAATACCATTATTCATGGGGCAGAGAGATTCCTAACCCAAATCAAACATGTTATTAACCCTAAACATACACTGTTCCCTCAATCTAACTTTACAAAAGAGGAGGGACAGAGTTGGTCTTACAATACAGGAATGTAGGGGATCTTCCACCTTCTGAGAACATCAAAGGTCCATGCAGAAATGATCCCTGGAGAAGATTTAGGCAGCTATGAAGGACCTGAGAGAGGAAAAGTTATCTTTTATGGTTAACAACCTGGTCAAGATGAATGGATGTGTCTGAATCAACCTCTATCTTCTAAATGTAGAGAAGATGGACCAAATCAGGCCTGTGTGGAGAGCTCTTCCCAGGTGCCTATGGTTGATATACCATTCTAACTTGTGAAAGTGTGACAGAAAGAAGGGACAGACTCCATCTCATGGGACCCTTAGAAGTTACTGTTAGGACAAAGAGGTTGCCAAGGCAGTGACCTCATTCTGTTCCTGAAGGAAGTGACCTCACTTCACTTCCTTGGTGATGGAACTCTCTGAACTTGGGATCCAGGAAGAGAGGCACCCAGAGCCAGTCACAGTCCCAGTCCCTGTGGTCTCACTTGTTTCAATTTACCAAGCACAGAGTCAGTCTTTCTTAGTACCAACAGATGTGAGGATGGCCAAATGCCAGGAAAGCTCTGAAGAAAGACCTTTCTGAGAAAGCAGGTATTGGTTCACCGCTGGCTCCTGACAACTGCACAGAGTTGGCCAAGGAGACCAGATTTGAGATACAACAGGCCATTTTGGGGGAATATAGTATGGCCCACCATTCAGAGGACACTCCACAAAGGAGGTGCCTTTGTGGGTGTAGGTGTGTGTATGTTTTTTTCTCAAGTTCTGAGAAGATGTAAGAAAGGCTGTTTGTTTGAATTGGCGTGGACTGTTTCTAGTAAGTCCTTTGACAAGGCGAGTGCTTCTATGTCTGTGTATCCCACTCTGTCCGTGGTTGTAGACATTAGAAAAGAAAATGCATCAATGGATGTGTCCTGTCTAGGAGAAAGCTTCGCAACATTTATCCTGCCCGATTTATTAATGGACTGCAGCTTTCCTTATTGAAGGGAAACACCTGCTATCTTTCAAAGTTTCTGTTTACATCCTGAATTCTGGACACTCTCCAGAATTGCCTCATTGTTTTGTGTCCAAGATATGTACTACCTCCAAGCTATGTGATATGGCTATGTACTGGATAGCTGAAGGGAAAAGCGAGCATCTAGGAAAACTCAGATATCAGTGTGACCAGGAAAGTCTCAGTGGAGAAACCCTGCTTTGTGCGTTTTGTTTACCTATTGTTCTTTTGCCCTGAATTTCAGGAAGGTTTTTGCCTCAGACCACTCCTTTGTGAATATCAATTCAATCCATTATTTAAAGTGGAACCAGCTATACTATTTATTCACAGTATGGTCTATTCATGCATTATTTGTATATTCATAGACACAGGGTACAGCTTTTTGTACAACCAATACTTATGTATATGTCTTCAAAATATTACGCGCAGAAATGGTGAAAGAAATACTCATGTCACCTAATCTACATATACATTTTATCACAGTAATATTCTGGACACAAAATGCAAAGTTCACACTTATTATTGTACTAAAGCCTAAATGGAAAGTGAACATGGATTACTTCCATGTTCAGGTTGCCTAATGCTCTCAAATATCAATCCTATTGGTGACTACATATTTGTTTCTTCCTAAGATTATATATTCAAAATCAACCCTGTTGCAAATATCTAATCATATCACTCACTTTATACTTTGCCTGATTTTGTAATATCTCTTTTTTTATTGTTACGATGAGCCAATTTAGTACTTTTTTAATTTTTATTTTTTTCATCTTTCATACATTTGATTCAAGTGACTTATGCATTTCCATTTTTACCCCAAATACAGATTGCAGAATCACATCAGTTACACATTCACAATGTTTACATAATGCCATATTAGTGACTGTTGTATTCTGCTGACTTTCCTATCCCCTACTATCCCCCCTCCCCTCCCCTTTCATCTTCCCTCTCTACCTCATCTGTTGTTGTTCCGTTCTCTCCCTTCCCCCCCTTTCCCCTCACAACGTTGTATATGTGATTTCGTATAACAATGAGGGTTCTTTCCGTTTCCATGCAATTTCCCTTCTCTCTCCCTTTCCCTCCCATCACTTGTCTCAGTTTAATGTTAATATTTTCCTCATGCTCTTTCCCTCTGTTCAGTTCTTAATTGCTCTCCTTAAATCAAAGAAGACATTTGGCATTTGTTTTTTAAGGATTGGCTAGCTTCACTTAGCATAATCTGCTCTAATGCCATCCATTTCCCTGCAAATTCCATGAATTTGTCATTTTTTAGTGCTGCATAATACTCCATTGTGTATAGATGCCACATTATTTTTTATCCATTCATCTATTGAAGGGCATCTAGGTTGGTTCCACAGTCTGCCTATTGTGAATTGTGCTGCTATGATCATTGATGTGGCGGTATCCCTATAGCATGCTCTTTTATGGTCCTCAGGGAATAGTCCGAGGAGGGCGATAGCTGGGTCAAATGGTGGTTCCATTCCCAGCTTTCCCAGGAATCTCCATACTGCTTTCCATAATGGCCGCACCATTTTGCAGTCCCACCAGCAATGTACAAGTGTACCCTTTTCCCCACATCCTCGCTAGCACTTATTATTGTTTGACATCCTAATGGCTGCCGATCTTACTGGAGTGAGATGGTATCTTAGGGTGGTTTTGATTTGCATTTCTCTGACTGCTAGAGAAGGTGAGAATTTTTTCATGTACTTATTAATTCATTGTATGTCTTCTTCTGAGAAGTGTCTGTTCAGGTCCTTGGCCCATTTGTTGATTTTGTAATATCTCTATTGATATCTGCTTTCCTACATATTTTCTACTGTTCATCATTGTGACTGACCCTTCAAGTGTGCTGATATTTACTTTCACACTTTAACCCAAACCCTATTGCTAAAGAACTTTTGTTCCAAATCCTATACTCACTCTTCTTTGTTAACCTACGGAATATCTATCTAATCCTACTTACTATCCCTTTTTGACTGGATGTTCTCTTCGAATTTTAATCATAAAAGGTACAAGGTCCTATGCCATTGTATATCGATTTATCTGAGATATCTGTGCACAACGTAAATCAAAGCTAAGTATCCCAATGAAGGGCCCATTGCCCCTCTGGGCTTCAAAATTACCTAGACTTTCTTTTTTCATTTATATATTTCACCTCTCTATTTTTAAAAATATCGCAGGTTCCCAATACCATTATTCATCCAGCAGAATGATTTCTAACCCAAATCAAACATTTTATTAACCCTAACAATACACTGTTCCCTCAATGTAAATTTAAAGAAGAGCAGGGACAGAGTTGGTCTTACAATACAGGAATGTAGGGGATCTTTCACCTGTTGAGAACCACAAGTTCAATGCAGAAATGATCCCTGGAGAATATGTAGTCAGCTATGGAGGACCTGAGAAAGCAAAAGTAATCTTCCATGGCA